>NC_051438.1:1088278-1104862 GCF_001649575.2 Kryptolebias marmoratus
AAAATGAATGAATGAATGCAATTTAAACATTTTTTAAGTTTTTGTAATTTATGCTATAATATGGTCTTTCTCATTTAAAAAAAAAAATGGTGGAAGACTATTTTATGATGGGAAAGAAATGCACACCACAGCAATCAGCTGTCTTGACTGAAAGCATCTTGAATATGATTGTCACTGACATGAGACCTCTGTCAATGGTCGAAGATGAAGGCTTCACTTCAATGATGCACACATTCAATCCAGGTTACACTCTTCCGTCACGGACACATTTCACAAAGCTAATGGAGAAAAAATATGAAGAGACTTTTAAGGAAGTAAAAACTGCAATTAACACAATCCACAGCAAACTTGCTCTCACAGCTGATGTGTGGACAAGTGTAGCTAATGAAGCCTACCTTGGGATTACCTGCCACTACATCACAGATGACTGGAACATGCAATCAATCTGCCTCACTACCTTGCCCCTGCAGGATAGACATACTGCATTTAACATTGCAGAGTGGATCGAGGAGGTTCTAGTGAGGTTTGAAATTCCTCCTTGTAAAATCATTGCTATAGTACATGACAATGGTGCAAATATTGTGGCTGCAGCAAGAATCCTGATGGAGAAGCACAAGTGGTCCTCTGTGCGTTGCACTGGTCATACCTTGCAACTTGTGATCAATGCTGCATTAAAGCATCCAAGCATTGAAAAAGCTGTCGGGGCTGCAAGATGTCTAGTTGAACATTTTAAGAAAAGTGAGCTGGCCTGCACTAAGCTGAAAGAAAAACAACAACAAATGGCCACACCTGAGCACAGCCTTGTTCAAGACATGAGCACTAGAAGGAATACTACATTCTATATGATAAGCCGACTGCTTGAGCAAAGGTGGCCTGTAACGGCAACACTGTCTGACAGCTCTGTCACACACAGAGCCAAAAGGTACCTGGATTTGAAACCAGAACAGTGGAGCCTGCTAGAAAATCTTTCAGCAGCTCTCAAACCTTTTGAATGTGTCACTGTGTTCATTAGTGGACAAAAATACACAACAATTTCTGCCATACCTCCACTTGTGAAGGGGCTACTGAAATCCACCCAGAGTGCTGCCTTTGCTTCAGCCCCACTCCAGGCTTTCCAGCTCACTGCTACAGAGCAGCTACAGGAGCGATGGAAAGGGGAAACTTCTTTCTCTGAAATAGCACCCAACACAGTGATTCTTGCAACTGCCCTTGACCCGAGGTTTAGGAGACTTAAGTTTCTTTCAGCTGCAGAAGTCCTACTTGTCCACACTAAATTGGAAATGATGGCACTTGCAGAGAAAATGGATATGGATCATGTGCAGCAGCATGACAGTTGCAGTGGCACTCCCACCGGTACTCCAGCTACTGCATAAACACCTCCTGTCAACTTGCTGGATTCACTGTTTGGTTCTGATGGTGAAGAAGACGAGGAAAAAAACAGCAAAGAGGAGGATGTTCAAATTCAAGTGAGAAACGAAATCCTTGCATACTTTGGAGAAAAGAACATTGCCAAGAAAGAAAATGCATTGCAGTGGTGGAAGACTAACACAGACAGATATCCACTGTTGGCCAGGCTAACCAAGTCCAACTTATGCATTCCTGGTACTTCAACTTTGGAGAGACTCACACGAAGAGATAAAGACAATTAGAGTGTTTTATTTGTTAGAGGTCTTTGGCGCTCGGGCCCCGGCAGGAGACGAGTTTGCAGAGAACCGCTGTGAGCTTGAATGATCGAAGTAGGGTGAGAGATTAGGGTAGTCATCCCCCGGGACCCGGACCTGGTGGTGGCGTGGAGGACGAGGAAGGGGAGTCCAGAGGAGCGGTGGAGATCGGGGAGGCGGTGGGACGAGACTTGACTGGCAAGCAGGAGGAGCCATGGCCGGGGAGCCTTATATCCTGCACCTGGACATGATTTGGCAGCTGGGAGCGAGGATCCATGATGAGTGATGCCGGACAGCTGGGTGAGTCTGCCAGGTTGAAATTACGGCAAGCCTTCACTTCAACACCGTCTGAGCGTCTGTTCTCCGCAGCAGGAAACAGCCTCCAAAAAGAGAGCCAGCCTTAGCCAGGAACATGTTGACATGCTAACATTTTTACACTGCAATGCAAAGTTCCTTAAGAAAGAGAGTGATTGAGTGCATCACCTAGTGTGTGCACCATGTGTCATGGTTCCATGATTGAAGCTTTACTTGTTCGCAACACAAATGTTAATGTGAAAGACTCAGGGCCTATATACAACAAAATGCCTCTGTTTTGCACTTTTTGCATTTCTAGGGATATAGTATACATTTTTTATATTTTTGTTGACGTTTAGTTTTATTTACTTAAGTTATTTGGAATTTTGTTCACTAATCTATGTAATTCTAAACGTTAATTTTTTGGAATAAAGAGTTTGAAATGAAAAATGTATTGTGTGTGTGTGTGTGGTGGTGGAAAAAAAAATCCACGGAGTAAACAGCGACAGGACTCTCCCCGACGGAGAGCTAGCAGGCGTTTAGCTGCCTCCTCCTGTTGGAGCGGATGATCGAACACCCGCTCGAACTCTTGAATAAATCGCTGTGAGGTTAGCGTCTCCAGCGAATGAGGGGAAAGAAATGCTTGAGCTCATTGTAACGCTCGCCCTTTCAACGTGGAGACTATATACGTAACACGAGCCGTGTTTGACCGAAACAATGACGGAGAACGTGCGAACGCTAATTTACACTGGAGAAGAAACCCTTTGCAGTGCTCGGGCTTCCCTTCGAACAATTCGGATGGACGTAGATCGGTTCATGAGCAGAAGTGACGTGATCGGACCGCGACCTGGTGGCGGGTGTAGACGTTGATCCGGTAGACTGCAGCGCCCCCACCCGGTCATTGATGGACCCAACGTGGTGAGTAACTTGATTTAATTGTGCAGTAGTGTTTTGAGAAATCTGAAAAAGTTGTTGTAGAAGGGCCTCATGCTGGTCTAACCGGTTATCATGGCTAATAAGGGTGTTAGCGGTCTGACTGTTGCTGGTACCACTCGTTGGCTTTGTTTCTGGCTGATGCATACTATCAGGATTTCAGGTATTGCCAAGAGGAGTGTACCAGGAAACGGACAGACACAGATTACGAAAAGGTAAGTGATTTTATTTACAAGTGGAGTGCAGTGACAGAACTGGACAGGTGGTGGAAGTGGGTCGAGAGGTGAATGATCGCCAGATCCCAGGTGAGTATTTACAAAGCCCTCGAGGTGTAGGTGTTCAGAAGCGTTGGAGGAAAACAGGTTCCGGATTCCACAGGTGAGTAGAAGCCAAGATTGAGAGTTGGCCAGATCTCAGACAGCAGCAGTTCAGGTTCCAGGTAACAGTCTTCCACAGGCAGGTAACTTGGACTCAGGAGCAGGCATGAAAGATGACTGGTATTCCATAGCAAACAATGCATCAGCAATGAGCTGCTCCTCCAGACTGCCTTAGAAACCCTGGAGGCTGGTGATGGTAAGTGGCTGCAGCTGCGAGTGGTTAACGAGGTGGCCGATCAGGAGAAACAGAGGTGGCGCAGGCAGCAAAATGACAGATTGCCACATATATATAAATAAACAGTCTGAGCTACACTGAGATATATATTTTTTTTTCTCTCACATAAATATGTCTTTAACCACTTCAGCACAAATACAGTGCCAAACGTCAAGAGAATAAAAACACGACTCTGAACAAAACTCAGATGACCCAGCTTTCCACCGGCTTTTGAATGCACTACTAATGCTCAAATCTGAAGCTCCCCAGGAGCGTGAAACGAGTCACAAAAAGATCCGTAATTCGTAACCTGATTTGTGCATAAATGCAGCTTTGTCTGTGTGTATCGGGCGACTCGTGCACACGTATTTAACAATTTGTAGGCGTAGGAGAAGGTTTGTAATTCGTAATTATCAGATTTGTGAGATTAAAACAAAAAGTCGCCTGACACACAGACAAAACTGCATTACAGATACAACTATCCAAAGTTACACACAAAGAGGCTTACACGGATTACAAATCTAGCATTACACACGCATACGTATTTTGAAACAATTTTCTCTCCATACAAAGGGGTGTAGAAATGACAGGATTGCAGCATCAAAGAATGCAACAAAAGGACTCCAATGGACTGTACTCGTATAGCAACTTCCTAGTCAGCGAGGCTACTCAAAGCAAAATCTGTACATCACAATATGTGCTAGTGATAAGAAGTTTGATTCTCTATACTTATTTGAGTTTAAATGAACCATAAAGAATTGGGCTTTTCAGTCATTTGATCACTGAAAAAAGCATAATTAAGTTCCACCACTAATCCCCATACTGCTAATACAACTGATTTGATATGGCAAAATGATCCATTTCATGGACTAAAAAAAAAGACTAAAGAGATCAAGAATTCTCAAACAGGAAATATTTATGTATTTCTCTCCACTCACACATAAGAATATTGTTATATTTTTTTCTATATACGGCAAAAAACAATTTTCTAATGTCAGGATGTTGAAAGTATTTAGCCACATACTAGAGCTGTACAATTTCTTTTTTCAGAATAGCCTATTAACTGGCTAAATATAACTATTTTTCTGGCATGTTTCCGTAATAACTAAAGTTTTTATTGAGAAAGAGCCCGCAAAACAGAAATATTTTTAATATACTGAAAGCAAAGTTTATTTTTAATCAATTGATATTTTACTTTATTCTAGAAATAAAAGAAAAAGAATTACTTGCTTTGAGCAAGAACAAGATTTATTTAAAAAAAAAAAAACAAGTTCATTATTAAAACAATTTTAGAATTTTTGTCAGAACAATTAAAATTGTGTGTGATTACCATGCTTTTGACATCTTTGTGTTCCCGGTGGTTTGTGCTGAGCAGGACAACTGTCATCTCCTGGAATGCAGAGCAGGAGGATAGGTTCCATCTCTGCTGCAGATCAAAGAGCTTCAGAAGTAGCTCCTTCTGCTTCGAAGGCTGGTCCCAACTAAGGCCAATGGCCTTTCTTTAAGCAGCTCCATTTCCAGTTTGTATAATGTGAAAAAGTTTTTAGTCTTCCAGGGTTTCCCCCAGAAAAGAGGCTTAGCCCGGTGGTAGGTGGTTGATCACCAGCCAATCACCGGCTGACCGTGATTTAGTAAAAAAAAATAAAATGCCAAATATTTACACAACTACAGTTTTACAAAAAGGCACTTTTTGTGTGTCCGTCTTTTCTGCAACATCAAAAGATCCAGTTTGAGAAACCAAGTGGTCAGGTGAAATTCATCTGAAAGGAGTGAATACTAAAACTTGGTTTTCTCAACAAGGACGTGGAGGATCTTTACATATTTGGGTTTCTGATCACAGGATTTCTGCTGTTTGGATTAGGCAGTTACCTGACATATCGTCAAATTCGCAAGTTGGATGTGATCCTTTTACAGGATCGTAGGCTAAATGTGGTTCCTGGACTCAGGAACCGCAAATATGTAAAAACCCAAATATGTAAAGATCCTCCATGTCCTTGTTGACAAAACCAAGTTTTAGTGTTCACTCCTTTCAGAGGAATCTCACCTGACCACTTAAGTTTCTCTCACTGGATCTTTTGATGTTGCAGAAAAGATGGACACACAAAACAAGTCCAGACCAGAGGTTTAATTACCAATAATACATTTATTCAAACATTCAGCTGAATGGAGACAACAAGAAGCAACAGCAACTTGTTCCCAGTTGTGTCTCAAGTGATAACCCCTTCCACCCCTTAGGAGACAGAGAGAAAAAACACATCCGCTTTCCACCAGGAGCAGAGAGAGAAAGGAGAAGTTCAAGGAGTGCATGTAAGAAAGTGTATGGGCCTTTGTGCAGATGGATGAGCATGTGCATGACGAGAACCCATTAATGACTTACTTTGAACCTGATGGGAGCAGTGTCTGAAAGCTGCACACATTTACATGCACCACACATATGTTACGTGTCCCAAGAGTGATACCGTAATAAAAAAATGTACCTGTAAATAGGTAAAAAATAAGGAGATGACACAGGCAGCTGATTGTCAGTTCCTCATTCAAAGTGCATTTGAAGGCAGAGCAGAGCTCCGCCCCCCCTCCTACAAGCAGCCCAGACACAACTGCTTCACCTGTGTCAAACGCTTACGTTCCTACTGGCACTAGACCATTTTAGAGTAATAATAATTGAAAAATATATGTTTAATAAAACAAACAAACAAAAATAATAATAAATCAACAGATTTTTGTGGTCACCTAACTTTGAGTGCGCTACACATAGTAATAACTAAACAGCTTAGACATTCCCCATTTTAATAATGGAGCTAGAATTCCCAATAACATCATTCTAGACCAATAAAAATTTAGTTTTCAAAACAGCATTTTCATAAACAAAACTAACTTATTGGTAGCCTGGTGATAAATCCCCAAATTTCAACAAACTATGTATCATTTTCATGCTTTTGAGATGGAGAATCTGAAAACAATAATTCCCTTAATACTGAAAAGAACTCCTCATTGTGACCTTGTTGTACCAACACAGATCACACATGATAATATAAAAAAAAATTATATTGTTTGTCAGTGGTAGATGTACCGTAAGGGGAAAAAAAACATCTTAACCAAGTGGGAAACAATAATATATGAAATTTATAATGGATTTCAAGACCAGGGATTGGAAAATGTATTTTGAATGGAGGTCAATGGCACAAAAAAGCCATTTATTTACAAAGTACTGTCTATTTTTTTCAGGCAGCTCAGTGTCAGTTTTTTTGAAGAAATAAATATTATGTGGTGAATGAGCACTGTCCACATACCTATCCTGGTAAGAGAGGGCTTGCAGGAACCGCTCCCACAGTGTGGGGTGCTGGGCTAAATGGAAGATCTGGTCAGAGTGCCACAGGGTCGGCAATAACGCAAAGGACGGGACCGGCTCGCAGACTGGTATCAGCCCGAGGCAGCACTCATCCCCAGCAAAACCGGACCCACTCAGCCATGATATTTTCCCTTGCTGTTTCCTCAGCCGGAACATCAACTCTGGATCCCTGCTTCCTTCTTTGGCCATGGCGCTTTGCCAGCATCAGTTACTCAGGTCATGATGTGTCACACATAAGGCTTGGTGTAAAAACTCAGCATAATTGGCCCAGGTAACACAAACATTGTGTATATGCAAAATAACGTGTGCCGGGGGTCATGTGATGCAGTTATCCTGAGCGGACGCTTGTCGCTGGGCTCCCACCTCTCTCGAGCCAACTTGGTTTATTTTTTTTTATTCTTATCAAAGCTAACAAACTGTAGGTTTACTTTATAGCAACCTGAAACCATGCCTAACCCTAAAACAGCCAAATCTTCCGCTTATAAACAAACTGAGGAGCCAACAAGGAAGAATATGCTAACTAGCAAGGAGGCTATTCAGGTAGCTCAGCAGCATGAGGTGCTTGCTAGCGGCTCTGACACCATAGCCGCAGATATCTCCCAAGCTGTCACTGAGAAGATCTCAGCCTTGATGGATGTAAAGTTTAAGGAGTTTAGCACTACTTTGAGTAGCATCTCTGCTAAACTAGAAGCTAACACGGAGCGCATCACGGAAGCAGAGCACTGCATCTCAGCGGTGGAGGATGACATGTCGGCGGTGGGACCCAGGCTGAAGGAGCTGGAGTCGAAAGTGCACACCCTGACGGAGAAATGCATCGCTTTGGAGGGACGGAGCCGTAGGGATAATATGATCTACAACCTCAAAGAAGACACGGAAGGTCGACAACCAGTCTTATTTTTTGAGAGATGGCTCCCTACTCTTCTTGGCTTGGAGTCTAAGCGGTGCCTCATCAAGATCGACCGGGCTCATCGGAGCCTTGGACCGCCGAGACCTGGCCGCCCACGCGCTGTGATCGTTAAGTTACATCACTCCAGAGATGCATCCAGGATCCTGGCAGCTGCAAGGAAGCAGGCTCCGCTCACATACGAAGACCAAACGATCTTCATATGACTGCTGCTGTGAAGGAGATGTGCCGTGCGTTTAACGGGGTGTGCGAGCGTCTTATCAAGAAGGAGGTGAGATTCTCCATGCGGTACCCGGCTGTTCTGTCTTTTACGCACAGAGGGAAAACCCGATCGTTTCGATCACCCCAGGAAGCGCTTGCTGTCCTGGACGAAATGGATTGAGACCATCTTACAGTGGTTGGACACACACACTGTTCCTTAACTGGAGGTAGATGCTCTATTTTCTCTTTCTTTTCTCTTCGGTACAGAACCCTGTTGCAAAACCCTGTTGTGGCCAATTGTTGGACAGATATCCCACGATTTGGACTTTTGTTTACTTTGTGCCTCACATGGATAAACAAGGTATGATAAAAATGTATGTTGGTTGCAAGAATTCATCTCTAATATGTTTAGCTAGCTGTGGCTCAGGATGGGGCGGGGGGGCTTAGCTTTAGGGAGGATGTTTCTTCTTTTCTAGGCGGCGACTCTTCTCGGTTTCATGTGCCCCGGTTTTCTTACTGCAGTTGGTGTCCCGGAACTGCACAGGGTAGAGGGGCGTAGGTTGCGGGGATTAGAGTTTTTCTGGGGGCCATCGTTTGGGGATGGCTGTTCTTTCGTTCATGATGTTCTTTTTTTTTGTTATTGTCTTCGCCAATGTACAATGTGAGCTACTTATTTCTCATGTCACTGAACTGCCGATTTCTCAGTTACTTTTCATAAATTCATGGAGGTCTTCTGCAGCTCTTGAAACACTCTCTCACAGACTGTCAAGCTACCATCAGGTTTACTATGAGTGATCTCAAAATAGTGTCCCTTAATGTTAAGGGAATAAATAATGTGGTAAAAAGGCAAAAGATCCTGACATTCTTGAGAAAGGAAAACACAAAAATAGCGTTATTATCAGAAACCCATTTAACTGACAATGAGCACCTGAAACTGAGGAGGAGCTGGGTAGGCCAGGTGTTTTACTCATCACATAACTCTAAAAGTAGAGGAGTTGCTATACTAATCCATCGCAGTCTTCCCTTTACATTGGAGAAAACTATGAGCGACGGTGATGGCCGGTATATTCTCATCTCAGGTTATCTTTATGGAGAACACATTTTAATAGGTTGCATATATGGTCCAAATATATATGAGGCTACTTTTTTCCCAAAACTTTTGTTGAATATTGCTTCGGTACATACACCGTATGTTGTAGTGGGGGGGACTTTAACTGTATTCATGACCCAGATGTTGACCAATCCCCTCCTAAATCTACTACAACCTCAAGGAAAAGTCTGAGATTGCGAGAGTTTTGCCAAGATTTAGAACTGTATGACACCTGGAGAGTCACTAACCCTAGAGAAAGAGATTACACTTTTTTTTCTCAACCCCATCAAACGTTTTCTCGGATTGACTTCTTCTTATCTTCAAGAATGGTATTGGATCGAGTTAGAAAATGTTCAATTGGCACGTGTGCAATCTCCGATCACTCTCCTGTTATTTTATGTATCAGTCCCCCTTATGCTGATCCTGCTTCTCGCCATTGGAGGATGAATCCCTCTTTACTGAGCTATCCATCTCTCATTGACTACATTACAAATCAGTGGAATCTCTTCATGGATACTAATAAGACCCCGGATATCAACCCTTCGTTACTATGGGAGACAGCTAAAGCTTTTATTAGGGGAAGTGTCATCTCATATACAACAGCCCAGAGAAAAGCTGCCATTAAAGAACAGTTACGCTTAGAAAGAATAATACAACAGACAGAATTGCAATTTGAAAATACACCCTCTAGAGCTCTTTCTAAAAAATTAGAAGCAGCTCGTTCAGCTTTAAATCAACTACTAACAAAACAAGCAGAATCGACCATCTTCTTTGCTAAACATAGATTATATCAATCAGGGAACAAACCAGGCCGGCTACTAGCAAGACTAACAAAAGGCAGAATGGAAGCAAACACAGTTTCATCTTTACAAGACAATAACCGAGACAGACACCACAAAACAAGAGACATTAATAGGGTCATGAGGGAATTCTACCAAAAATTGTACTTATCTGAATGCGATCCACCCGATGATAAAATAACACAATTTTTAAGTGGTGCGACTCTACCTCGCCTGACAGAGGAACAACAGGAGGTCTTAGGTGCTCCCATTTCTCAGAAAGAAGTTGGAGAAGCCATCGCCTCTCTAAAGGGAGGAAAAGCTCCTGGACCTGACGGCTTCTGTCCAGAATTCTATAAGAAATTGAGTCACCTAGTGGTTGGACAACTTACGGACATGTTTATACACTCGTTTGGATGTGGAGGCTTGCCCCCAACACTTAACCTGGCGAACATCAACCTCATCCTTAAAATAGATAAGCCACCAGACATCTGTGGCTCTTATAGGCCTATTAGCCTCATCGGGGTAGACAGTAAGCTACTCTCTAAATTACTTGCAATGAGATTGGAGAAACTCTTGATTTTCTTAATAAACCCAGATCAGACGGGGTTCATACAAAATTGTTTCTCCTTCACAAATATGAGAAGACTACTTAACGTAATTCAGTACTCAAGCCAAACGAATTGTAGAGCCTTTGCTCTGTCCTTAGATGCTGAAAAGGCATTTGATAGGATTGAGTGGAAGTACTTATTTAACGTTTTGGAGAGATTTGGGATAGGGGGTGATTTCCTGAAATGGATCAAAATACTTTACAGTTCCCCGTCAGCCTGTGTCTTGACTAATGGTGTCCAATCTCCATCTTTTACAATACATAGGGGAACTCGGCAGGGTTGTCCTCTATCCCCTCTTTTTGTTTGCTCTTGCGCTGGAGCCTCTAGCTATGGTCATTAGATCACAGCAAAATGTACACGGTGTGATGATTGGCGATAAAGTCCATAAAATAGCGTTATATGCAGATGATATTCTGTTATTTGTAACAAAACCTGACATCTCAATACCAGCTATCTTATCCACTATTCATGAGTTTGGTTCTTTCTCAGGTTATAAAATCAATTTTGATCAATCGGAAGCAATGCCTCTAGGTATTGCTACTGATCAGGACCTACCCTCTAGTTGTTCCCTGAGATGCTCCCGACATGGCTTCACTTACCTTGGAATTAGTGTGTCCCCTAACTTGTCGGAGCTATGGAAGCTTAATTTCTCTCCAACATTTAGGAAAATAAAGAGCGATTTAGAAAAGTGGCATGACCTTCCCTTATCATTTATGGGGCGCATAAGTCTAATTAAAATGAACATTTTCCCTCGGCTTCTATATCCCCTCCAAATGTTACCTCTCTGGCTATCCAAAAAGGTCACTACAGATATTGAGAGAGCATTCTCCAGATTCATTTGGCATGGCAAGAAACTGCGACAGAAAATAAAAGCTTTACAGCTTCCTGTTGACAGAGGTGGCTTAGCTTTGCCAAACATTTGTTATTATAATTGGGCTTGCCATGCTCGCTATCTGTGGGAGTGGTTACATGCTCATCTTAACTCGAACCCTTGCCTTGATTCGTGGGCCTCTCAACCTGCTTCTCTGTGGAGCCTCACCACTGGAGATGGGAAGAGGTTATCAAAAGATATTAAACACAACCCAATTATTTACAACACAATCAGAGTCTGGCAGAGAATTTGGAACCTCACAGAAGGTGGGCTCTTCTCTTCACTCCTGACACCTCTTACAAGAAACCAGGCCTTTATCCCAGGCCTTGAGCCCAACATTTTTGACCTGTGGCATGGAAGAGGAGTGAGAGTGATTGGAGATCTATTTACAGAGAATATCCTCATGACATTTCAACAATTGCAGTCAAAATTTGGTATTCCTAAAGAACACTTTTTTGGCTTTCTCCAAATTCGCCATTTGATTAGTTCTCTGAGACTTCCTCATTCTGACCTGGTCTCACACAATGAGATTGAGAAATTCCTTGTAGACCGGAAAGGACGCAGGCATTTTATTTCTGCTTTCTACGCAGTGCTTTACTCTATCACCGCAGGCGGCGCTGGGGACATTGCGCGGAAATGGGAGGGAGACCTTGGCACAGTATACATCGAGGATGACTGGCAAGAAGCCATTAATGTAGTTAACTCAACTTTTATCTGTAATACACTCCGGGAAACACAGTATAAAATACTACATCGTCTACATATGACACCTTATATACTGAATAAGATGGATCGCCAGACCTCCCCCTTATGCAATAAGTGTGGAAGAGAGGTTGGAACGTATTACCATTATTTCTGGCAATGCAAATTTATTAAAAGATTCTGGGGTGCAATTTCTAAAGAGTTGAGTGACGTGTTTCATGTAAAGATCAGATGTGACCCAGGTCTGTTTCTTCTTGGCCTCCCTTCAAGATCAGTCACCCTGACACAATCACATTTCAAACTTTGTGACAAATTATTGCTTCTGGGTAGAAAATGCATTTTAGTTAATTGGATTAAGGATAAACCACCAACTACTACACAATGGTATAGAGAGATATTTAGGGTCCTCCCTCATGAAAGGATTAGTGCAGTTCTTAAGGGTAATGAGAAACATTTCATGGATATGTGGTCTCCTGTGCTTAACTATTTACCTAAAGAGTTGACGCAACTTGTAATGAGAGGTCAGAATCATATAAAGTGGAAGATCTCACCAGGCCTTGATTAAAGAACGGCCTCCTTTTGTATCATTGTGTATCTTGCTTTTCCTCTCTTTTATCACCCAGCTAGGTATGATGGTGTTGATTTCAGGCTTTAAATATGTCTGTAGATGCTTGCCCACCACTGAAGACGTGATTTGAAATGAATGCGACATTGTATGGCGGCTTTTTTTTTATTTTTATTTTTTTATTTATTTATTTTTTTTTGTGTGTGTTCCTTTTGTTGTTTCTCTTCCTCTTCATAAACTCATACAAGCTGTAAGACAGTACAGTGTGCAATTTTCTATTTGCTTTGTTTGTGAAGACAAAAAAACTAATATAAGAGTTTTGTAAAAAAAATAAATAAATAACGTGTGCCAATTATATTGATTTTAATTAACAGTGAAGACACAGTTGGTTGACAGGCTGGATAAAGCAAAATAAAGTACTAGACAAATCCCAAGAATGTGAGAGTGGAGATGAAACAGAAGTCAAGCTGCATACAGGTGCCATCTGTGTCACACACTAAGAGGTGTTGGCTGTAGTCCTGGGGCTCTGCCACTTCTGCCCCTACATCTACGCCCAAAGGTTCATTGTGCACACTGGTCCCACCTTACTTACCTGGCTGCTGAACTTCAAAAAGCCCAAGGTCTAACAGCACCAACTCCAAGACCCAGTTCTTGCCAGGATTCACACATGGATGGAGTCCAAACAATAACCGGTTTGGACAGAGATGTCAGCCCCAACAGAAATACCAAGGCACTGCACTCCCAGTGGCATTAACTCTAGCTTTGAGACAGCCTCCTATACTGTTGTCAGATGCCGCCAAGTGGAAACTGAGAGACCCTACAGTTTGTTGCACCCTGCTAGCTCTGAGGACAGTTGCTCCATTTGGTGCATGGGTCTTCTGGGGCAGGACATTTTGGCATCTCCAAGACCCTCTATCAGTTCTGGAGGTAGTTCTACTGGCCAGGATACTGGCAAGATGCAGAGATGTTTGTCAACTGCTGTGACATATGCACCTTACATAAGGGTCCAACTCGTTGATCCCGAGCTCAGCTGCAGCTATACCAGGTTGGCGCCCCAATGGAGAGACTGGGTGTCAATGTGTTGGGCCTGTTCTCTATCACAGGCCAGGGGAATCGCTACGTGCTTGTGGCCTTGGATTATTTCACAAAATAGCCAGAGGCATATGCTGTTCCTAACTAGAGCACCACTACCACAGAAGACAAGCTGTTGGATGAAATGTTCAGCTAGTATAGTGTGCTGGAGGAGGTACACAATGACCAAGGGTCAAGCTTTGAGTCTGGGGTGTTCAAGGAGGTATGCCAGCAGATGGTGATTAAAAAAATTGCACAACTCCACACCATCCATAGGGCAATGAGTTAGTGAAACATTTCAACCAAACCCTGACCACGCAACTTGCCTTTGTAAAGGGGCAGAGGCCCTTGTTCCTGTTTGCGTACCGGACCGCTGTTCAGGAATTCACCCAGTGTACCCCCGCAACTCTCATGTTTGGTCGTAAACTTCTGACTGGTAGATTTTGTAGGGCCAAATCCGATCTGGATTATTTTTATGATTTGGTGGAGAGACTGCGTGATGTGCATAAGTTTGCGTAGCAGGAGCGGAGGGGAGCAGGGGTGCAGCAGAAGTAAACCTGCAACACCCAGAGCAGAGGCAAGGCTTTTGCCACTGAAGTGCAGGTGTGGGCCCACTGCCAGGTGCAAAAAAAAAGGGTTATCCAAGCTGATGAGTCATTGGGTGGGTCCCTACTCCGTGCTAGATTGGTTTCAAAGGTCGTCTACAGGGTGAGGCTTAACACTGGACTTACAGTGGTGGTGCTTCATCAGGACCAGTTAGCACCTTGTCAACCATAAGTAAGTAGGGAGAAGTCCTAGAAGAAGAGCAGACACATAATATGGAGCCTATGTGCACCAGTGTGGCTTGATCGTAAGAGAATTTAAAGCAAGGCTAACCACACTGACCTCATATCTAGAGGTCAGTGTGGTCTAGTGACACCATTACTGAAATTTGTCATGGGAGAATATTAGGCAATCTGTACGCTCGAGTATGAAGTCTCATCCGTCCGTGGACAGTCCACCCGGAGTCCGCGTGGCTCACAGAGTACGCACAATACGCCCGAGTTCTCTGCCTCCTTGTCTAGTGATGCCATGACTGAAATTTGTCACGGGAGAATATTAGGCAAACTGTACGCTCGAGTATGAAGTGTCAACCGTCCGCAGACAGTCCACCTGGAGTCCACACGGCTCACAGAGTATGCACAATTCGCACGAGTATGTGAGGGGCCTAATGCTGCAAGCGGTGCCCCTTTGTAGTTTACCAAAGTCGTACTAAAACATTACAACTTCTTACATATAAAAGGCGCTCCGGATTATAAGGCGCACTGTCGTTTTTTGAGAAAATTTAAGGCTTTTAAGTGCACCGAATAGTCCGAAAAATACTGTACAAGGAAACAACAGATGTGATACCCTTGGAGGTAGCATTGTGGTGTGACATTCTAGAGCTTAATTGAAAACCAACTAAAAGTTCAACAGAGGCATTCATAGAACAGCTGCATTTATACTGAAACAGGATGACCCTATTTACTAATTATGTGACTTCTGGAGGCAATTGGTTGGACTGGATTTTAGTTAGGTCTATCAGAGTAAAGATGGCTGAATAAAATTTTCAGATTTGTATTTATGAAAAATGTCTTAAAATTCATGTATCAGTTTACTTCCACTTCACAGTTATGCACAACTTTGTGTTAATCTATAATATAAAATCTCAGTAAAATACTTGGTTTGTGGTGACAAAATGTAAAAAAGTCCAAAAGGTTATGAATACTTTTTCAAGGCGCTGTAGCAAGTAATGTGCAATATTGACACTAAAAGCATTATTTCTGTGAATCCAACTCAAAGTTTCTTAAGAGTACAAGTATGCTTACTGAGCCATATTAGTTTTTTTCTCTAGTTTTGTATGAAATGGTAAATGGACTGTACTCAAAGCGCTTTACAACACAATCTGCCCTCATTTATCAATCCACACACACATTCATACAGCACTCTAGTATATCTCTACAAAGCTAATTTGAATAATAAAAATTAAATAATATAATATTAAGTAAATATTCTAAAGAGTCTAATCAATTATTTAAACTTCATTCATACTCTGATGTGGTACACATTGGAGACAATGAGGGGTTCAGTGTCAACATGTGACTGCTGACAGAAATCAAACCTCCAACTCCCTTATTTGAAGACGACTGCTCTAACCACTAAGCCACAGCCACCCCCAAAAAATATTAAATATTAAAATTAATAACTGTGATGAATTTGCATAATCATTAACAGTTAAGCTACCAAGGGGTCATTTTTAATCTTTATCCATTTTCAGGTCTCTTCAACTCCTAAATTCCTTGAATCTTACAGTTCACTTTTTTTTTTCTAAAATGACTCACTTTTTTATTCTTTCAATTGTGTGATATTTGCGATACAGAAACAAATAAATATGGTCATTTATACAATGCCAGGAGAAATATTTTACCCTCAAATAAACAATATGACATACTCACAAGAGAGATTGGTATAGCTTAAACTTTACAGTAATTTTGTTTATTGATTTAATTGTATTTAATTAAAATAAAAAATAGACAGATTTCAAATGTTTGATAGCCATTATGGCCAACTAAAACACATGTTGAACATTTTGAAAAGATAACACAGTCTGTTTCTACTAAAATTTGATTAGTGGTGGAAACAGAACAAAGTATATAGGGAGGACTGATACTGCCATAATTAAAATAACAATTAATAAATAAAGCTGCAAGCAGCGTTGGGCGGCCCTCGCAGCTCAGCGCCGCTTCGGCCTATGGCGACCACGGGAACTCTGGCGACCGCCCTCTACGCTCTCGCGCACTTCCCGCGCATTTCCCGGGCACTTCGCGTGCCATCCACCCGGTGGCGCTCTTGGCAAACGTCCGAAATCGCCTTCAGTCTGGATCGTTACCACTCCTGTGGCATGTTGTGAAGTTTCACCCTCCTACGTCGAACGGTTCCAGAG
>NC_051438.1:1105532-1106663 GCF_001649575.2 Kryptolebias marmoratus
GATTCTGAAGCCTGTATGTGAAAAGCTGTAGGAGGAGTTCGTTCAAATGCGGAGGCTGTTATCGGCCAAAATCGGGTAAAAATCCAAACTTTGATCCAAGATGGCCGACTTCCTGTGAGGTTTGGACCATGGCTCCAGGAAACTTTTTTGAAGGTCCCGATATGTTACACGTGTACCGAGTTTCAAGATTGTCAGTAAAAGCATGGCTTGTGGCTGATTTTTTAAAGAATTCTAGGGGGCGCTGTGGAGGAATTAGGCCACGCCCACCAAATATGGCACTGCATTTCTATTGGGGGCTGGACTAGGATTGAACATACTGAGTTTCGTGCATCTCAGCTAAAATATGTGGAATTTAGAGGCAAATGTAAGGCAACGGCGTTACGTCTGACTTCGCCACGCCACCACGGCCACGCCGCCACGGCCACGCCCCCCAGCGAAAAGTCTTGGCGCTTTAATACAAGTCAGACCAACTTGTTAGCTGTCATCTGACACAGGATCGACTTGATTCGGTCAAGGGGTGTCTCAGATGTAGCTTTCCCCCCAAAAAAAGTGACTTCCTGTCCTGAGTGGGCGGGGCTTAGATGACGTCAGGATATGACCACATAGGATCGTTGGGCATCCCACGGGGATGACTCATGCCAAGTTTGGTGCAAGTTGGGTGTTGCGTGTGAAAGTTATTACGTTTTGTTTAGTTGGCGAAGTACGCCAAGTTCGCCGCTTGGCCACGCCCCATGAACGTGCTCAAAAACTCACGATTTTGATAACTTTTAATCCCCCATCCCTCAACTGCATACTGACCAAGTTTGAAGCCGATCGCTCGAAATCCCTAGGAGGAGTTCGTTAAAGTTCGAGGTGTACAAATGTCAAAAACTGCCAAAATTTGCCCTTTGACCCAAGATGGTTGCCTTCCTGTACATTTTAGGGCATGCCTTCATGAGACTTTTTTTCGTCATTTGGGGTGTTCTACCTACGTGCCAAGGTTCCAGGCCNTCTACGACTTACAGTTCGTCCTATCTCACGTTAGGGGGCGCTGTGGAGCAGTTTGGCCACGCCCACTTTCGATTACATTAGAATCACGCGATTTCACACGGGGGACAACTTTCTGTGAAGTTTGGTGAGTTTTTGAATATG
>NC_051438.1:1106763-1109538 GCF_001649575.2 Kryptolebias marmoratus
GGGAGGTGGGGGTGGACCCTCCCAAAGGGGTTCACCAGAACCGGGAGGTGGGGGTGGACCCCCCCAAAGGGGTTCACCTAAAGGTCAATATGGCCGAGGTAATAAAACTGTCACTTTGAGTTTGACGAGAGGTGGATGACATTAAAGGTCAAAAGGTCAGGGTAACAAAACTGTCACTTTGAGTTTGATGACTAGTGGAGTATATTATCTCTTATTAACATAGTTCTAATGTTACTTTAGACAAACCTGCCATGACGTTAACAGAGATGTGTTTCTGGGACAGGTGAGCTGTTCAAACTACAACGTTCTTTGGCAATATCAGGGGGACATTGTCATCAAAAACAAAATGAAGACAGGCAGCTCTGTTCTCCATGACTGGGAGAACTGGATACATGTTCTATATTGCAGCCGACAACAAAACATTTTCCTTTTCCAGCAGACATTGTTAAGCGGAAACAACTGTAATTAAGTGGTTGGAGCTCAGCTTGGGGTTGCTAGGTAACAGTGATTGTGACACAACATTCCCAAGGTTCTTGAAACAGGTCATTTTGCAGAAACCAGAAAACATTTACTTATTGTCAAAAAACTGCAGTTTTTTTTTGCGCTTGAACTGTTTCTAGAAGCAGTAGATAGCCACATGGAAGTACAAACACATGCAAAAGTGATTTTGCATAATAGGTCCCCTTTCACCAGCATGTAAAAGAAATAAAACTCTAAACAGACATTTTTTAACAGCAGAGTAATTTCATGTGATTTCCAAGCATCCAGTTGGTTTCAAAAGAAGGTAAGAGCAATGAAAAGAGATTAAATAATGTCCTTTACAGCTCCTTTGGAAATACAAGTGTTAATTTAGCAGAACTTTTCATTAAGTCAAGTCAAATTTACTTATCCTTTGCCCAGTCTTCTCATCAAGAAAATTTGATATAATGTGTTGAAAGACCAGATGACCAGATCCATAATTTGTAATTTGGAAATTATGCAAAGAGTGGCTCCAAATAAGAAAGAAAGAATAGCCAGACAATACAGGACACTGCAAAAAGCAGGGCCGATGGGGGGGAGGAGCTGGGCGTAGCGGAGAGAAGGAAAAAGTGCTGTCTTCACTGAGAGCAGAAGGAAAAGAAGAAAAAAATGAAGCAACAAATAACTGGAAAAACACAGAATAAAAGATACTTGGCAATAACTTAGCCCAGTTGTGGGATTCATTAACAAATACACAAAACAGGTATGCTTCAGTCTTTATGAACCCTTGACTCTGGATAATGATCCAGCTACAGCATGAACAAAATAAAATAAAAAATTCCGCAGAACAAGGATGATCTTTGCAGAGTCTTTGCAAAGTCTTTGGATGCATATGAAGAACACAGTGAACTTATTCCTCATTACATGTGATGGGTCCACAATGATTTCGAGCACAAAACTTTTATAGCTACATTGTGGTGGTTTATCCATATGGTGGCAGCATTTTTTTTTTCATTTTTTGTCCTGTTGTGGCATCTCTAGCATATCATATCATATCAATCAATCAATCAATCAACTTTATTTCTATAGCACATTTTTAAAAAACCACAGGGGTAACCAAAGTGCTGTACAATAGATTAAGACAATAAGAAGAAAAACATACAAAGATATACACATACAGGTTCACAGCAGGTGTGTTTTAAAATGCCATACAAGACAAAAATCATGGTGTGTTAAAAGCCAAAGAATAAAAGTGTGTTTTTAAAAGAGATTTAAAAACAGGAAGAGAGGAGCCCTGTCTGACACACAGGGGTAAATTGTTCCAGAGCTTGGGAGCAAAAACAGGAAATGCTCTGTCGCCTCTGAGCTTCAGCCTAATCAGCAGTAACTGATCAGCTGATCTTAGGGATCGGGGGGCGTGCAGTAAGGCTGAAGCAACTCAGATAGATATGGTGGGGCAAGGTTGTTCAAGCATTTAAAAACATACCATATAGAGAAGACAGCTGCCTATAGATGCCAGAACAGATTTGGCCTACAATATTGTATCTCAAGATGAGAATCCCAATTGCATGGATTATTTTAATGAATCAAGACTGAATCTGAATCTAGCATTAAAGTAGGCAGGCCACATTGTTGTAATAGCAACCTGTTTGTGGCAGCATATTGAAGTCTAAGTGGTGCGTGGGAACCACTGCCAATATCTCAGCGGTGGCTGTGTATCCATGATGTAGGGCTCGTGCACTGACGAAGGTCGATCATCGAGAATTTGAAGAACTGGACACCATGGCCTTATGCCTAGGATACAACTATAATCATGAGATTATAGGAACAATTCAGCTCAGACATAGACAAGGCAGACACTGTCCAAAAGAGTCATGCCAAGGCAGGTCTACATCCCTGAGAGTATCTGATGTGGAAAATAGCAAGAAAAACTAAGCACTAGGATTGTGGCAGCATCACAATTGCTGTTTCCAAATTTGCTGATATTCAGCCACATTCGAATAGGTTGTGGAAAGTGTAGGTAGGTAGGTAGGTAGGTACATTTATTTATATAGCACTTTTCAGCACGAGGCGACTCAAAGTGCTTTACAACACAAGAACAAAATTACAGACAGAGTTACAGAACATGACAAGATAACTAAGCTAAAACATAACAATGCTAACCAAGGTGCAGGATAACTAAACTACTAAAACATGATATTACTAAACCAAGGCACGAAGAATCCAGCTAACAGTGAATATGATAACTAATTGTACAGTAACTAAGCTAAGTGTACAGGAAGGCTAAATAATCTAAAACATGACAATGCTAAAACT
>NC_051438.1:1110363-1119836 GCF_001649575.2 Kryptolebias marmoratus
AGCAGAAATCCTGTTATCAAAAACCCAAATATGTAAGGAACCTCCACGTCGGTAGGTACACAGTCTTCCACTCCTGCCAGGAATTCACTGTATACCCAGCGAGACATATCCCGAGACTGGACTCTCCTTCACCCAGTCGAGAAAATTGTATCAATTGCGTTGAGATACCAGCTGATCAGATCCATATTCCTTAAATTTTTGGAAAATATGTAAAAAGAGGCTTCGAAAAAGAAAGCAAGGCGGGGGGAGACAGAGAGAAAAGAAACACGTCTGCACTTCCACCAGGAGCAGGAAAAGGATAATCTCATGATTATAGTTGTATCCTAGGCATAAACAGTAATGTCAGTCAATGTGAATGGGCCCCTAAAGTCAAAAGATATTATTGTGAAACATGTGTGCTTCTTATCACTGCCAGTAACTAAAACATCTCAGTGTTATCCAAAATTGTGCATTTTAGTTCATGGTTACTTGATAACCTTAATTACTGTTCCATTAAACATGCAAAGAGGCTTTTGAGTGAGCATAGGAAGGAAAGGTTACCTGCTCTTCTTATATTTTCCTGCTACTTTCACAACTCCCCTGTGGGCTTTTCATTTACTTGTGCAGAGATGCCCAGTGAATCAAAAAGGCCAAGAAAGGTTCCACTTCTGTGGCAGGGTGATTCAGAGTTGCTCTGAGAAGTGACACTTCGCTTGAATGCTTTTCTCCTTCAGCTGTTTCATCACATCATGAACCTGAGCTCTGTTCCCTTACATCTCATGAAAGTAGTTTTGGTCAAATAAAATACTGTAGCATTTTATCAAAGAAAGTTTGTTTCTGAGCTCACGCATGTCACAACACCACTTCCTTTACAGTCTGTCCTAGAAATCATACATTCGTGGAATAAGGCCAGCTGGCCTGACTCCCAATGACTTGTGCACTCTCTTCGTTTGCAAATAGTCTTGTGAAAAAGTGTCATTTTTCAGGGGCTGTTTGTATGGTTAGTAACAGAATCAGAATCATTTTATTGCTATTGCCAGTAAAAAAGTTAGCAAGCTAGGAAATTATTTTGGTGTAATTGTGCAAATAAAACATACAAATGAATAAGTAAACAATGAAACAAGAAATTAATTAAAGTGTACATGTGCATAGTAGCATAAGAGCAGGTGGATACAGTGACTGTGTTGTGCTAGAGTCAATTATCTGTTGTTCAGAAGTTTAGTGGCTGAGGGAAAGAAGCTGTTCATGTGGCGGAAAGTTCTGGTCCTGATGGACCGTAGTCTTTTGCTTGAGGGGAGAAGATTAAACAGGCTGTGTACAGGGTGAGAGGGGTCAGCTGCAATTCGACCTGCACATCCTAAAGCAATGGTCTCCAATCCTGGTCCTCGAGGGCCACTATCCTGCATGTTTTACTTGTTTCTCTGCTCCAAAACACCTGATTTGAATCAATGAGTGATTAACAGGCTTCTGCAGAACACGAAGAGGTAATTTAACCACTGAATCAGATGTGTTGGAGCAGGGAAACAAGGGAAACATGCAGGATAGTGGCCCTCAAGGACCAGGATTGGAGACCCCTGTCCTAAAGTCCTGGAGGAGTACAGGTCCTGTATGGCTGTGACAAAGTCTTTAATATCAGAGTTCATGGAAGGCCACCAAAAATGTCTCTTAGTGAAGGCTAGCATGTGAAATACCCGGATGACAGGTGAAATGATGGTTATGTTTTTTTTGTTTGTTTGTTTTTTCTTTGTTTTTTTTTGGGGGGGAGGGGGGGGGTCTCTCTGCTCCTTGTGGAAGGTGGACTGGTTTCCTTTCTCTCTGCCTCTCTGTCTTCTGAACTGCCCCCCCTCCCCCTCTGCCTCTCTGCCCTGCTTTCTTTTTGGAGCCTCTCTTTACATATTCTCCAAAATTTATAAATTATGGATCTGATCAGCTGGTCTCTCAATGCTGATCAAATTTACTCAATGGTAAAACAGATTTTGGGAGAGCTGGCTTACCCTGATAGGACATTTTTTTGCTGGATACAAAATGGATTCCTGAAGGAAATGGAATATTGTTTGCCTATCAATTTTTGTTGTTGGAAGAAGATCATTACATATTTGGGTTTTTGATAACAGGATTTCTGCTGTTTGGATTAGGCAGTTACCTGATTTATCGTCAAATTTGTTTGATGGGTTCAGCGGTCAACACTTAAACTGTGTTGTTACAGGAGCTGAATCGCAAGTTGGATGCGATCCTTTTACAGAACCGCAGACTAAATTGTGGTTCCAAGATTAATGAATAATAATATGGGTTACATCTTGGAGAAAGTTGCTCGCTCGAATCAGGCAGAATGGACCTAGGATTTGGCTGTTTGGATTCGCCATTGAGAAGTATCAGCAAGACTTTCAAGGCAGATGAAAACAAGTCTGCCTGACCTAAAACAATTATTGTTTTGTAAATTCTGGCTTCCCTGACAGCTATCTTCCATTTCTCCCTGGATTTTATGTAAAGAAGATGCTCTGCCCTTCCTGCCTAATGACATCTGTGGATCTGCTCTGGGCTGGCTGATAAAGATTCCATCACATTATCAAAGACAATGGCCTCTGTGACGTGATTCATGGACTTATCTGCAAACACACACACACACATATACACCACACCGTCTTCCCACCGTCTCTACACACACATACTAATTTTCCACTGTCTCTGCCTCGTTTTTCTCATTCCACTCATTCCTCCCTTTCCTTAGTTAGTAATTCTAATGTTGGCTGTGTAGCAGGCCTTTTGATACTATTAGAATGGGGGGGTTTTGTACCGTTAGTTTAGTATTGTCATGTTTTAGCTTATTTAGCCTTCCTGTACATTTAGTTTAGCTTATTTAGCCTTCCTGTACATTTAGTTTAATTCCTGTACATTTAGTTTAGTTTAGTTTATCTTAGGTCATATTTTAGACATTGTTAGATTGTTAGATTCCTAATTGTTGTTTAGTTTAGCTTTAACTTTATTGTGATTTTAGTTTAGTTATCTTAGTAATTCTCATATTGGCTGTTGAGCGGGCCTTTCGGTACTATTAGTCATGTTGTGCACTTAGCTTAGCATTGGCATGTTTCAGTTTATGTCAGCTTATTTAGCCTTCCTGTACATTTAGTTTAATTTAGTTTATCTTAGCCTAATTGTTGTTTAATTCAGCTTTAACTGTATTATTATTTTATTTAGATTATTTTAGCTACTATTTTACTGTTTTAGCTCATGTTTAGATATGCTTAGTTTCATGATTTCATTTAGATTATCCTATATTTTATTTAGATTATACATGATTGATCTGTATTTGATTATGTATGTTTGACTATGTACCTGCTGTTTTTGATTCTGTTGTTGTTTCTGTTGCAAAGCGCTTTGGATAGCCTTGCTGCTAAAAAGTGCTATATGAATAAATTTCACTTCACTTCACTTCACTTGAGGTCCTGGGTGATGGTGATACCCAGGAAGAGGAAGGAGGCCTTAGATTCACTCAAACATTTCTAATTATCTTTTATCTTCCTCGTTTCCCAAAGTATGTCAAATGTGCATACTTTTTTAGACTTTGTCCTGACAATAGAAGCTAGCTCTTTTTACTGTTGATTATCTGGCTTTGATTATTTTTTCATCATAGTTAGCCTGACATCTGAAAAAGACAAAAAACAATTTTAAAGTCCTGTTATGAAAACAAAGCTGAGCTGAATAAATATTGAAGAAGAATTAGTGAACCCTTTCAGACCAATAGATATTCTTTCCCATGATAAAATGGATAATTGCCAACCTCTTCCACAAATCCGGTATTACCACATTCAAAAATAGTATGAAAGGAGATGCATAAAATATGTGGGATGTCACATTTAAAACAGTTGCATTTACAGTTGGTTTAATCCATTCATCCGTATTGGAGGGAAAACTATTTACTGGGAGAAATGGCTTATGAAGGGAATACGTATTGTGGATGATCTGCATACAGATGGGGTTTTTACGTCTTTTTCCGATGTCATGCGTAAATATAATATGAAAAAAGATAATTTCTGGAAATACCTACAAATTAGCGACTATATTATCAAAGATAATTTCATACATAAGGATAATCAAATACAGGAATTTATGGGCTCAAGTAGAATCAAATATAAGGCATCCACATTTTATAAATTATTTAATAGTGTTCTGTCCCTGTGGTCATAAAAGAAAGTGTTCCTTCTGTGTATAGTGAGAAACTCAGCATTTTGTGTGAAACACTTCCATCTAGTGACGGCAGGAGGTATTGCGTTTAGGTCATGGAAAGGTTAAGTTTCACTTCTGTTTTTTGTGCACACAGAGGAGTAAGGGAGAAGACATTTTGTTGCTCGTCGTTCATGCTCGATACGGGATAATCTGTAAGTTTTGTAACAGAAAAGTGTTGAATATGTAACGTTTGCTTTATTTAGGATGATCAGTTGAATTAAGAATGTGTTATTGTGTTTGTATTTTTCAGTTTCACAAAAAAGAAATGGAAAAGGAATTATTGTTCAAGTAAATGAGTCGAAACCTCTCCAGACTCCTAGACCATTTTGTTTAGCTTGCTGTCGAAGTTGTGTAGCGACACATAACTAAGGGCAGAAGAAATAGTATGCAAGAAAGATGTATGTAAAAGTCTGGGGATTATCTGGCAGAGGGACCTTGGCTGCACTTTTAGTGACAACGAATGGTTGAGAATACTGGGAAATATATTAAAGAATCTAGAGGAAAATTTGCACACTATAAGATGGTACATAGATTTTATTTTACCCCATCCATTCTTCATAGAATGGAACTACTCACCAATAGCCTATGCTGGAAATGCAAAATGGAATCAGGAACCTTTATACATGCGATCTTGGAATGTAAATGCATTTCTCGATTCTGGAAAACAGTATTACAACTCACTGGAAAGTGGATAGGTGTGGAGATACCCATGTCACCAAGACTATGCTTATTAGGGGAACAAACAGTGATACCTAGTATATCAAAACACCAAAGCATCTTGGTTCAGGTGACGGTAACGGCTGTCAGAATAATCCTCAGACTATGGAAATCTACATCTGTTCCGAATGTTAAAAGCTGGTTGGAATTAATGTTGGAAATAGTGTCATATGAACAAATGCTGGCCAAGCTATATAATGACAAAGAACACTTCAAGAAATCCTAGAACTGTTTCCTCTCCTTCAACATTGGGTCAACTAAATTCCGATAGGTAAATTACCTCTTCTTGTTCTGCAGAAGCCTGTTAATCACCCATTGATTCAAATCAGGTGTGTTGGAGCAGAGAAACAAGTAAAACATGCAGGATAGTGGCCCTCGAGGACCAGGATTGGCCACCCCTGATCAAAACGATAGAGAAAAGACTGCCTTTACTACACCGCTGGGCCTTTTTGAATTCCAACGCATGCCGTTCGGTCTCTGCAATGCACCTGCAACATTCCAGAGATTAATGCAACAATGTCTAAGTGGTCAGATTGCTGAATCCCTGTTAGTGTACTTGGATGAAATAATTGTTTACTCACCTGATTTTGATACTCACCTGCAGCATATGGAGTAGGTCTTCCAGTGTCTGTGGAGGCATGATCTGAAGCTGAGACCAGATAAGTGCAAGCTGCTGCAAAAAGAGTTGAAATTTCTAGGTCATGTGGTCAACCAGAGGAGTTATGCCTGACCCAGAGAAGGTGGCTGCAGTCACCGAGTGGGCTGTCCCGATATCTGTTGAAGAGGTGAGGGCATTTTTGGGCCTAGCTGGCTACTATAGGTGATTTATCCAGGGGTTTTCTAAGACAGCACGCCCACTCATTTCCCTCTTAACTGGTATACCTAGTGACAAAAAGCATGGCCCCAAATTAATTGAATGGACATCAGAATGTCAAGCTGCATTTGACAAACTAAAAGAGGCACCAACCCAAGCACCAATATTGGACACAGAAGCCAGGGGACCCTACAGGGGGTGGATCCAGACATACAGCAGTTCTGTAACCTTGCTGCCTCTTGGCCAGGACTCCTTTGGAAAAGAGGTTTTTAATCTCAATGGGACTTTCCTGGTGAAATAAAGGTAAATACAATGTGGAGAGAGGGAGAGCCCTGAGTAAGACTGAGCAAGAGGTTCTAAATGAACCTGCTAAAAAGATGTTCTAACACTGGAAGAGACTCTGCATACACAAAGGGATTCTCTGTAGACACGTGTTTGACTCCTATGTATGTGAGCCCCACTTCCAGATTCAAGGTGCCAGGAGGTCTGGAAGAAGTGCCATGAGGCTACAGCCCACACGGGTGTGGAGAAGATCCTCGCTCATTTAAGGCACCATTTCTTCTGGCCAATCATGGAAAAGGGAGTACAGTGTTTTTAGAAGGGGTGTGTTGTCTGTAGTCTACAAAAAGACCATGTAGAACCGCGAGCACCTCTTAAGTCAATAGCCGTGTCTTACCCTTGAGAAGTAGTAGCTCTTGACTTCCTTTCTCTGCGTCGACCGAGTTATGGTTACCAAAATATTTTAGTGATGACTGACATGTTCACATGCTATTCATGGGCCATTCGTACCATGACCAAACTGCTCAAACTTTGTGCAATTTGGTCTCATGTCATCCAACCGTTTGGCTGCACTGCACGGTTTCACTATGACCAGGGACCAAATTTTGAAACAGAACTAATGAAAGAGCTATGTCGCTTGTATGGCATTTCTAAAAAATTGCACTACTCCGTACCACCCTACAGGCAATGGGAGAGTAGAAAGGATGACTCAAACATTGCTAAACATGCTTTGCACGCTCAAGGTTGAGAAACAGAGTAGGTCACTAGAGCACTTACCAGAGTTGTTGTATTCTTACAATAATGTTGTCCACAGTACTACTGGCTTTGCTTTATCTTAACTCATGTTTGGCCGTCATCTTAGGCTCCCAGTCAACTTCAGCTTAGGTGTGTTAGACACACAGCCCCACAGGAATGTGCATGAATGGGTTTTAAAAACACCATAAGAAGTTTTCTCGTGCATACAAGTTAGCACACAGTAAAATGACTAATGCAGCCAACAAGGAAAATTGGGGTTACGACCAAAAAGCCAAAGCTGGTGTGCCTCTCCCTGGGGAACGTGTGGGTCCAGGATAGGAACAGACAAAGACGGGGGAAGCTACACAGTTGCTGTGATCCAGAGCCATTTGTAGTTGTGGGTATTGTTGGTGACAGAGGTCTAGTTTATTGTGTTAAGCCAGAGAAAAGTGGAAATGAACGAACCTTGGATAGAAATGCTCTTAAAACTTGCTCCTTCCATTAACATGCTCGAAGAACAGACTCAATCTCTTGTTGGAATGCCTGAACCGCCTTTAATGTTTTATTACCCTGTAATTAAAGCAGAACCTGGACAAGTACCCTGTCGCTCTACATGTAAGACAAGAGGACAATGTCCTGCCCGTATAGAGACTGAATATTGGTACAGGGATTGGCGAAATCAAAGTGTTTTTGAGGCCGAGTTTGCCACCCACAGAAGTTGCTGGAGACGCCAGCTTCAGAAGATCGTGCAGTTGGAAGGTGCGAGTACGTCTGGAGCTGGTGTTGAGGTGGAGGGGCTGAGTGTCAGGGACTGCTGCAGGTCGAGGCCGCCAAGGAACACTGACTGGAGAGGATCGAGCATTGAGGCCGTGAGGAGATGTGCGCAGATGGCTAGAGGACAACGCCCCCCCCCGGTCCAGCTAAGACTTGTCCTATTTTATCCATAAGACTGTTGCCTTTTTATTAACCTTTTTATTCTAGCTATTGTCCATTCTTATGGATTCATTGTAATAAATTACTGGATCTTAACTGCCTAGTTTTTGATGCATTGTTCACTCCTGCAATCGTTATAATTTTTTTTCTGTTCCTAGTTTAACTAGGTGACATTGCGGGGTTTTTCCTTTCTTTGACAATATACTCCTACCACTCGGTGGCCACAAACTGATAGACAGTGTTGAGTCTGCCAAAGTCTTTTGCAAAAAGATTGGACAATGTGTAATTCTTACTTTATATGTTAGGGATGACATTTAGCTTCTACCACTTCAGATTTTAGCTCAAAATCTGTGAAAGCAGCAGGGATATAGCTATTTTTTGTGTTTCCTAATATCAGTTGGCTATGATGGCCATCTTGACTTGAGTTGACCCTAAAAGTTAATCAACTGTAGAAATAGATTCAATGATTACTTTCTGACAGTTTCTTCATAAACTGCACAGTGGTTCATTAAATATTTTTCTAACACTACAGACAAACAAGTGCACATGCTAACTCAGGCAAAATGTAACTGCCCTTTTGTTTTTGGGAGTGGGTGATAACACTAATAGTAGCAATACTGATCAGTAGACTAATCCTGTTGCACAATGGGATGGCTGCCACAATGGGTTTCAAGCAGGCTGAGGTGAGTACGAAAATCTGTGGCAGCTGTCTTTCTTTCGTTCCCAAAATACATGATAATCAAAACTGCAAAACTTTAACCTGGCGAAAGTACAAATTAATTTGGAACCTTCATGCTGCATTTTGTTTTTTTCATAAGTGTGAGAAGTGATTTACCTACTGGTAATGCGTTTTTCTTCATGTTTGTTTTGCAGTAGTATTTCCAATCAGTAAACTACAGGGTTCACCAAACTTGTCCTGACATGTCAAAGAAGATTCCCAAAAGCAGATTCATTTATTCTTCATTTATTCCTTACGTGTATTGTATGTTTTTCTACCAATTATTGTCACGATTCATGGGTTTATGTTTTTGTTTTACAGAATTAGTTTATTTCTGCTTAGTCATTATTTTTCTTGCATTATCATTTGGCTATTTTCTTGATGTTTACATATTGTTTCATGGATACCGTTTACCCTCAGTCATTATTCCATTCAGTTAATCATCCACATTTATCTGCTCATTAACCACTAACTCATTAATCATTCCTCCCAGCCTATTTACAGTCCCAGTCATTGTTCAGTCATACTGTTTGTTCCCCATATTCCTGTTTTTTTGTGACTTTATGCCTCATGTTTTCTCATACAATCCCCAGATTTTTCAGTTTTTAATGATTTGCTGCTCTGTCAGCCTTTTTGTTTCTTCTTATTGAAACTTTTGGTTGTTTCATTTTGTGGCTCCCTGTGTTTTACACCACAAGTTCCTGGCAATTATAAAAAACTTAAAGCTGTGAAGTTATCCTGCCCAGCAAAAGCTATACAACCGATAACTTTTACCTTTTTTGTTACTGTCCCCTGTCGCAACCCCCCACCCCCCAACACACACACACACACACACACACACATATATATATATATATATAATATATATACACTCCTGATCAAAATCTTAAGACCAGTCAAAAAATTGCAAGAATTTGCATTTTGTACTATTGGATCTTAAGAAGGTTCTAAGTAGAGCTTCACAATGTTAAAGGAAAAAATCAGTGCAAGAGACAAGAACTTTTGAGCAGGGAATTTTCTGCAAACTGCATTTACACTCAAACATGATTTTTTTCAGCTGATCAAAAGTTTAAG
>NC_051438.1:1120361-1120831 GCF_001649575.2 Kryptolebias marmoratus
CATGACTGGCATGACAAGGAGATCCCACCTGAGATGTTTTCTACACGGCACAGTGGTGGGGGCGCCATCATGATTTGGGGTGCGTTTTCCTTCAATGGAACAATGGAGCTTCAGGTTGTGCAGGGGCGTCAAACAGCAGCTGCCTATGTGGAGATGTTGCAGCGGGCATCCCTCATGACTGAGGGCCCTTGTCTGTGTGGTAATTTTTCAACAGGACAATGCTGCAGTTCACAATGCCCGCCTGACAAAGGAGTTCTTCCAAGAGAATAACATCACTCGTTTTGGACCATCCTGCATGTTCCCCGGATCTAAACCCATTTGGGAACAGTCGTTGGGATGGATGGCAAGGGAAGTTTACAAAAATGGACATCAGTTCCAGACAGTGGATGCCCTTCGTGAAGCCATCTTCAACACTTGGAGCAACGTTCCCACTAGCCTCCTGGAAACACTGGCATCAAGCATGCCTAAAC
>NC_051438.1:1121394-1126300 GCF_001649575.2 Kryptolebias marmoratus
TATATATATATATATATATATATATATATATATATATATATATATATATATATATATATATATATATATATATTAGAAAACTATACTTTCAATCAAGATAAAAACTAGAAAGAATAGTTTCCTCAAATGATTGGGGTGGCAGAACATAAATCTGTGGTGGCCAAGGCCACCATTGACTGCCGTCTGGTTCTGCCATGGTGCCTGGTGGAGGATAAAATTGCTCCCTCTGCTTGACATGATAGGTGACTGTGCACTGCCTCGAACAGTGAAACATCACTATAATAAACAATAATTTTCAAACCTAAGCATAAGTTTGTTGAATCAACACATTGCTGTTTATTGAATAAAGAACTGATTTTTGCTGTGTTGTTCAAAACTGACAGGAGTTAAACACCAGCAAAAGGCTAAATCTAAAGCCTTCTTCCTCCATTGCAGATTGATTCAACTCCTGCTTGCTAATCACTAGAGCCAACTAGTGGACAAAAGAAGCTACTACAGTCACATTCGGAAAGCTTAACACAGAAAATAGAATTTTTAAACTTGATTGATCAAAAATAAAGACTGCAAACAGAGTCATACCACACTTATTTCAAAATATAGGGCTAAAAGTAAAAAAACAAAAACAAAAAAACCCCAACATTATTTAGATAATAAGTCACTATGACTGATCGAAAAATCCTGGAAGTTCAAAATTCTGAGAGCAGATATTTACCATAAAGGGCATTAATTCAAGCGTTTAAACAGTAACTAAAGGCTGCCTAAACACACATTGACAGTGAAAACAGAACTTTAAAAACCCCATAGGATTTTGACAAAATAACACTTTCTTTAATCACAGCAGTGATCCTATTATTGATCCGCTCTTCAAATAAATAATCAGTACAGGACCGTGAAGGCTTAAAAACGCATTTAAACCCTGAACTGCTGTAAAATACAGCACACTCTGTAAAAATAGAACAATTTTTTCTTTTTGTTTAACAACTTTTGCTCATTTAATCCAACATTTCTTTAATCATTTCAATCATTGTTAAATAAATTTATGAAATCAAATATTGACGACATAAAGTGATTTTAAAACAAAAATGCACTTTTTAAAACAGAAACATTTAATCAAACACTGATTAAATAACTTTACACTTTAAATAACAATTTAAGCTAACTTTGCCTCACTGTTTTGTTCAAAACATTTGCCCAATGGCTAAAAGACAAAACACAGACCACAAGGGGGAATGGGAACATCTGAATGAGGTCTCAGACTCATTTATTAACCATTTTTGAGCACCTAGAAAGAGCATTGGACAAGCTAATAAGAGGTATGCATTGGTAATTTCATTTAAAAATTCAAACACTCTTTTGATGAACTTGAGGATAAAACTACAGATTTTTCCACAGATGTTTTGCAAGGCAAAGAAAAAAATGATGTCAAAAAAACTCTAGGTTATGTTTTTGTGCTGACAAAGAGACTCCAAATAACATACGTTGTATGAAGTAGCAGATGAAGTACTGAAAAAAACATTCACTTGCTAACTTTCAACTATGTAGAGAAAATGAAACTAAGGACTACACTTGTAACACTAAATACAGATAACTCATCGTGACTCCCAGTCAGATGAGATTAATGAACTAAAACAAGACGTTGAACAGTTAAAGGAAAAATAAACCTCTTGAACAAAAAATCCTGATAGGAGACTATGAAATAGCTACACTTTAAACCAAAATAGATGAAAAAGGGCCAAACCACAAACATTTCTGGAGCCCACCTCTCAAACTTGGAACAAACCCAGCCTGCTGCTTCAGGTTGTAAGGGTACGCCCTCAAACCTGACAAGCAACCCTCACCACAGTCAGGATGAACTTAGAGACCCATTCATCCAGAATGAGGCCTCAGGGGACTACCCACCTGGACCCCTCAACTGACAGCATCTTTGGGCTTAGCTCTAATTCCACAAAACCTTGTTTGGTATCCACATGTACCAACTCACCCTTTAGAACCCCCTTACGATCTGGGTTCTGCCCAGCATGCAAGACCCACTGAACCCCCCAGACCTCCTTGGGCCCTGACATTAGGCCCCACAAACCACAGTGAATCACAGTCCCTACTAACAGCAGAGATTCGAGGTCAGATCAGACCTACAAACAGAAATTCAGGTTTACTCATCAACATCCAAAAGCTTGAATCATCTCCTGGTGGGGCTGCCGATATTAGTGCATACTTTCAGGATGTAGACTATTTCCTTGAAAAGTTTCCAGAGGCTATCCATGTCCATGTAATGAGTTCATGAGTTTTGTTTTTGTTTTTTGCTTTTTCTGGTGTTTAAGAAATTTTGGTATGTGTCTTCTGGGTTTTGCTTTTGTTCTTGTCTTTTTTTTTCATTACCCACTTGCTCTCAGTCTGCTCCTGCTTTTCTGTCACGCCCATCTCCACCTGTCTTCAATCCTCGTTACTCTCCTGTGCCCACTTCTCCTGATTTCCCTCTGCTTAAAAACCTGGTCTTCTTCTCCACCTCCCCGCCGGTTCATTGTTGCTTGTAGGTTGTTGCTGTCGTTCGTCTCATGTTCCATGTTGCCTTGCCTTGTCTCGCCTCGCCTCGCCCTTATCTGCGTTTTGGACTTTTGTTGTAGTTGTTTTGCTGCCACGTCAGCTTTTGTTTTCAGTTTTGTTATTTAAAATAAATCTTTTATTTATTAATTATGAGTCTGCGTATTGGGTTCGCCATGCTCACCTCCAGTCTTGACAGTCCAGCCGTGAAGTACATAGATTCAGTCATTGGTGAAGGAATTTCAGTACTATGAAGCACAGTCTGGCTTAGTACCTGCAATTACCATCAAAGAAGGTTGATAGAAACACCCTTAGATACACCCCTACTGCCTACTTTGTGTGTATTTTAAGCTCAAGAAAATAACCAGGGATGGAAGGTGATGCATACTTCAAAGAATTGTTCATCTATAATTTCAACACCTGCACAAAACCCCAACTTGGTCTCCTCCTTAAAATAAATATGAATATACACCAATTTAAAAAAGAGCTGTACAGCTTTGTAAAGCTTTATATTAAAAAAACAAACACCACTTTGAAGACGACAATGTTTTGAGCATTAAAAATAAATAAAAATAAGTACTACATTTTATATGAAAAGTACTTGAAACAAATAAAATTTTCTGTCCATGCAGTAAGTTGTTTTTACTTAATAAGAAAACTTGAAACAAGACCTTTTAATTCAGTAATAAATGGCCTTAGTTGAGAATTCAAAACGATTAAAATAAATTATTAAAAAACTAAATTTTACTTCAAATAACCTGAAGTCAAACTAATAAGACCTCAAATTAAGTTACATAAACTACATTTAATCAGTTTTTATGTTTTGAATTCTTAATTTTAGCAAGGAAATGCATTGCAACAAGGAACATATTTCTAATATAAGTAAAATCTACTCAGTATTAGTAAAGAATAAAAAAGTTCTTTTCTTGACTGAAGTTGGATTATCTTGAAACAAACCATAGTCCATTGTAAATCTAAGCACAAAAAACTTTAAAAACAGACATTCTTAGAATATGGCTTAAACTTTTCACTGAAATAACCAGGACAAGAAAGATAAATGTCATGGAACCGCGGAAGGAAGAGGACCCAAAGGCAGCGATGAAGTCTCTGGATTTAATTGAAGCCCAGGAGAAACTACAAGGGGTAAACACAGACACACCCCAACCCAAACCCGAATACTAACACAGAGTTAACACAACAAGAAACTGGCCCTGAGCGGCTCAAAGAGGGGTTTCTAAACACCAGGGAGCAATTGCCCAGATTGGAAACAGGTGCGGTAGAGGAGAAAGGCAGCTGGGGCCAGAAGGGAACAGGGACCAGAAATAAACAGATTCTAGGATAATTAAGATGCTCAAAACAGAACTAAACAGACTAGAATAGTGCCAACTACGACAATAAACAGTCAATATTTATTCTTATGATAACAAAAACCTTTTTGCTAATAGGGTTACTGCACCCTAAAAATCAAAATTTAGCCCTTTTAAATAGGCCTAAAGAGGGAGGAAAATAAAGAAAACATCAAGCACTTTTGCCCTTAAACTTTTTTGACAGTCAGATAGTCACACAATGCTGTCAATGGCATAATCAAAAAAGATGACTTAATTATATTTCAACGTGCATCAGGTAAACTGTTGTCAAGAAGAAAAAAAATGAAAAAGAAATTATCCTTTGTAATGATATATAGGCAAAGACTTTTCTAAGCAAAAAAGAAAACATTGCTAAGCAAATTAGGAACAACAGCTATGCAAAGGTACTACAAAACAAAAACAACTACAACTGACCTCATAACATTCTGCTTGGTATTCAGCTATTTATTAAAGAATGACTTTCAGTCAGGTATTGCTTTCTTATATGGTCTGTCAGATCATTTTTCTGTTGTTTTTGAAAGTACAATCTATGTTGACTCGCTTAGAAAAACATGTTATCACAAAACGCCTGCTCACCGACAGCACAGCTGAAACTTCATATCAAATCTACTCCTGCACCTCACTTCCAGGCTGTAAACCAGTAAATGAACTGGTCTATAATTTATTCTCCAAAATTTCAGATATAACAGATTCTGTTGCCCCTGTTAAAGTGGAAAATTATATCTGGCAGAAAGAAATCACCTTGGATAAACACTTATATCCATATCCACACCAAACCCAATCCTGATGCCACACGATGCCACGATGCCAAACATATCAAATGCAGAGAAAATGGTTGTATTTCACCAACTCACCCATAAAAACTTAGAATAAATTATAAATCAATTAAGCTCATCCTCCTGCTGTCTTGATATCCTTCCTACAACCTTCTTTAAGAAAGTTCTTCCTGTCGTTGCATCTGACTTAATTCAAATAGTAAACTCATCTCTCTCATCAGGCTC
>NC_051438.1:1127246-1130717 GCF_001649575.2 Kryptolebias marmoratus
ACCAGAACCAAACATGGAGAAGCAGCTTTCAGTTTCTATGCACCATCAATCTGGAACAAACTCCCGGAAAACTGCAAAACAGCCGAAACACTAAATTCCTTTAAATCAAGGCTGAAAACTCACCTGTTTAATATGAGGTGTCATTTGTAAAACAACTTGTGCTCAATATTTATGCCTAAATTTTGTCACATTTAGCTTCAAACACTGTTTAAAAATGTAGTGTGGATTTTCTGATGTAGCCTTTTACAACATTTAGCTAGTTAAATGTAATTGTTACAGCTAAATGCTAAATCTAAATCTAAATGTTAAATCTAAATGTTAAATTTTAAATCTAAATACTAAATGTTGTAACTAAATGTTTAGTTAATATGCTTTTTTATGCCTGAAACAGGGAGTACCAAAATAAAAGCTTGACACTAGGCTGAAGTTTGCTTCTGGTTCGAGAATCAGCTAAAGAGGAATTCCGCCTCATTTTCACTCTATTAAACATCATTAATCTGCTGTAGTTTAGACACTAAAATGCTTATACACTTTAAACCTGGACTAGATTACTTCTTACTCATAGCAGACTTTTTAGAACCAAGTTTGAGATTTTTAAAGAGTTTATGGCAGACTGCCTCCAACCTAAAAGCTTTCTGGGGTTTCAGGAGCTCACTGAGGCTGCAGCTTGCAACCACGCTACCTCGTTACCTAGCAACCGTCATTACCTTTAAAGCTAGCTGTCTACCCAGTGAAGCTGGAAACCACAATGTTCTTTTGAATCTTCAATTTGATGGAAGACCTAAGAAGCTTTACACATGGAACCAAGCCTTTTTATTGTTTTATTAAAGAAAGAAAACAACAAAACAGACAAAGAACGATCTAAAAACTAAACAAGACACTTATATCTTTGCATTCAAAATATTTAGAATTTTGGTTGTGTGTTCACATTAGTAACATTACGAGACTTATTAACAACAAACTGGATACCAAAGTCATCAGGTCAATTCAACTCTGGCGAAAATAGGATAACAAAATAGTAGCGACAAACTGTTCTGGATTTTTACAGGAAATGACAAAAAAATAATTTGTGCATAAATGTTTATTCTGGAACCATGAATGCTTTATTCATATTTTTTGTACAGCAAGTTAGTATAAATGAATGTTCTTTTGTAATGGATTATATTTGCTGTTGTCTCAAAAACTACTTATAACATTACTAAATGTAATTACTGGATTAAAATAATTATAATTAACATTGACTCTCCAGTTGATTACATAGTACTTACGGATAAATTTTAGTTTATTTTTGTGGCTTTTGGAGAGAGAGAGACAGCAAGCTCAATTCGTGGCAGTGGTCCTGCTGTGGAGAGATGAGTACATGCAACAAGTAAGTTAGCTAGCTGCTACCACAACGCAGTATAACAAATGTAAGGAGGACTGTATGGGGTTTGCATGGGGAGTAGCAGTCACTTTAGGGTGTCGGGTCAGGACAACAAATATATAGGTTCCGGTGAGGTGAGATGAAGGAGAGAATGTCCAGGTCCAAGACTCGTCTTTTAATTGTCTTTATTTGAGCGTAAGCGTATGTGTGTGGATGTGTTGTTTTCTACAAGAGAAAGAACAATAGAATAATAAGTACAGGTCCATGAGTACTCTCATTACATAAACCCAAATATCCACAAAAAACCACCTGCAACAATGCTAAGACTAGGTTATTAATTAGCTTCTAAATGTAGATACATTCACGTAAATTATCATCACAGCTGTCAGTTACTTAGTTTGCATACTTAGCAAAGACTATACATCACAGAAATAAGGTAATAAAGCATTTTAGGCTGAAGTATAGGTACTGCATGAAACGGAGGCCTACAGGCTGTAATTAGGCCATGCTAGGTGGCTAGCGGTTAGCATTTCAAATTAGGCCTGAAGAGGCCTCAAAACAACTATTACACGAAGGAAACTAAATGAAAATACAGCCTTGGGTTTGCACCAAAGCAAATAGAACAGGATAATATTACTCACGTTCATCAAACGCACACACTCATTAATACGGCTGACATGTCCATCCCGTCTAATGCTGCTTCTCTAAACCACATTGTGTGATGGATAATGAAATTAGTGGGCTTGGGGGCCACCTAGAGGCACCCTAATGGAACTACATGCAAAAACAGTAACTTAACATTGAGAGGCTGAAACAGGTAAAATAACAATCTTTTGTACAACGAAACTTAAAGTTGAGCATAAATATATTTACCTGGTTACAGTCCGCTGTCAGCCTTAAGTTTGTTAGGGTTTTTTTTTTTTTTTTTAGCATATAATACATAAATGCTGGTAAAATAGTTGCAATGCGCATGTAAAACAGGAAATACACAATACATAACAGGACAGATGAAAGTTCATAATTTTTATTGTAGTTATTTGTCATTCAGTTACAATCATTCAGCTATTGTTTTTGTTGTATTTTGTGTTTTAGGTCTGCCAGACGTGACAAAGCTGAAACGATATTGCTTCATGTCCATTACATTCACGAGTGGAGCGTGAAATCTTCATGTAGTCAACATATCACTTAGTTTATCAATGCAACCTGTATAGAAATAATTGATAAAGGATGGATTTTTAAAATCTTTCAGTGTATTGACATATTTCACACGCTAGTATTTTAAACTCCCCAGGGCCCCAGTGCAACAACGTCTCTACCAGCATCAGACTTCGTTCTGATGACCTGTCAGTTAGTAAGTTCTCATTAGCATTCATGTTTTTAATTTAGTTTATACAATTATTTGATTGTTAAATCTAACATAAATTAACATGTAGTGCAATGATGTATAATTGTCAGTAGTCAAAAACATAATTAGATGTGAATCCTTATTTGTTATAGTATCTAGTTTATGTTTTCTAGATACATGCTTATTGTGATATTCTGTGAGGATTTGAGTTTTTGAGTTATTATTTCAGTTTGTTTTTTTCCTGGTTGTGTTGTTCTCAGTATTCACTCTTCCCCTGTCACTCTTCTGCCTTCCTTGCCACGCCCATCTCCACCTGTCTGCCATTATCCCGGCTCGCCTTTTTAAATGGACCAGACTCTCCAGCATCGAGGAACCGCCGTCGGAGAAAAAGGAAGCCAGCAGTCGCCACCACGGCTTTTCCGGTGGATCTGCGAGACAACACCACACCTCTCCCACTCACGTCAGTCTCCACTTTTCAACAGCCTTCAGTTTCCGCTCCGGAGTTTTCATCCGAGTCATGCACTGTTCAGGACCTTTTCGCCGCCCACGTTAGGAATTCAGGGATTTCAATCACCGAACTCATGGACATTTTTGCTCAGATCAATAGACTCCTAGCATTTACAAGAATCAACACAGACACCAATCACCATTTCATTACTTTTCATATAATTGAGAAAATCCTCATTTCTCATCCTACTCTCCTTAGTCTGCCAGAATTCTCCAAGGTTTTCTCTGAGGTCACTTACTTTAAAGGACAATATAC
>NC_051438.1:1131021-1138495 GCF_001649575.2 Kryptolebias marmoratus
TTCTCTTGTGTCTGGCCTTGTATTGTTTTGTTCCCCTGCTCTTTTGCCAGGTCGGTTTTTTGTTTATTCGTTTTGGTTATTTTTTGCCCGCCATCCTTTGTTTTGTCTTTACCCCCCACCACCCTCCCGTGCTCGGTTTTTTGGGTTATTTTTGTTTTTTGGGGACGTCAGGTGACGCCCCTTGAGAGGGGGGTACTGTGAGGATTTGAGTTTTTGAGTTATTATTTCAGTTTGTTTTTTTTCCTGGTTGTGTTGTTTTCAGTATTCACTCCTCCCCTGTCACTCTTCTGCCTTCCTTGCCACGCCCATCTCCACCTGTCTGCCATTATCCCCACTCACCTGTTTCCATTTACCTCGTCAACCCCAGTGTTCAAATACCTGGTCATTTCTCTCACACTCTGTCGGATCATTGTTTGTCGTTTGCTGTATCCATGTTTTGTTTCCTCATTGCCTTGCCATGCCATGCTTTGGATTTTTGTTAAGTTTAGTTTGCTGCCACGTCAGCGGTTTGTTTTTATTTATTTTCTTTATTTAATAAATTAGTTTTTGTTTTTGAAAAATGAGTCTGCACTCTGGGTTCGCCTCCGTTTCCACCCCTCACGACATATTCTTTGCTATTTAGGATGGCTGTAGAGGAAGGCCTCACATTTCCAAAGAGGAGCTTGAACATGTCCTTTCATTAAAAACCACCTTTACTGAAGCAGCATCTATTCTTTCAATCTCAAGGCCAACTTTATACAAGTTGATACAAGACTATAATATTCCAGCATCAAAATTCTGCAACATCAGTGATAAACAATTGGATCATGAAGTGTCACAAATAAAAACGAAACACCCAAATGCTTATGGGGCACATACGCTCTAAAAACATTCTGGTTCAAAGACAACATGTAAGAGATTCTCTGCACATTCAAATTTCATGTGGTATGTGGATGGAAATCATGAATTGATAAGGTGGAAAATGGTTGTTCATGCTGCAATAGATGGTTACAGTAGAATGTTGATTTTTCTTCACTACTCCAACAATAATCGTGCTGAAACTGTGAGAGACCTTTTTACTGCAGCTGTTGAACAATTTGGCAGACCTCTGCACCTCAGGACTGATCATGGAGGAGAGAACGCTCAGATTTGCGAGGACATGTACGTTAGCAGGGGCGGCGGCTCTGTGTTAACAGGAAGTTCTATACACAACCAGAGGATGGAGCATTTCAACAGAGATTTAAACATCAACTGCAGCCATGTTTACATACCAATTTTTTATGATCTGGAATCCATGAATGTCCTAGACTTAGAGAATGCAACAGACCTGTTCTGTCTTCATTATGTCTTTCTACCCAGAATCAACCACACTTTGGATGAATTCAAAGCTGGATATAACAATCACTCCATATCATCTGAAGGAAATAGAACACCAGTTCAACTTTTTACCCTGGACAATGACTTGTCTTTTCACAATCAAGAACTCTCAACAGAGGTAGCCATTCACTCCTTGCCAAACTCTCACAGAGGGGGGTTTTGTCCGTTGAATGACAGGGATTTGCAAGAACTGATTGATGCTATTAACCCTCTTCAAGATGACAACAATAATGGCAAAACATTGTTTCAAAGAACAACAATTTATTTTTGATAAACTTGTAAATGTGTAAACTCAGTGTAACACTGGTTGACATTATCCACAACGACACTGTACTTTCCAACTTAAATTGTGAAACAAATGCAGTTTTTTTTAGTGCTCTTGGAGTGAGGCTATTTGCTAGCATGTTAAAATAAAAAGTACATAATGGCAAAAAAGTTCTGTAAATGCATGTTAACAGGTACAAATATTTTTTTCTGTACAGCCAAAAGCTACAGATTAATCAGATGGCTTCATATTATAAACTACAATATTCATCTGAAAAGGACATTGAAAATATAAAAAATGCAAAACATTAACTGGAGTTGAAAGAAGCACTACTTTTTAAAACTGCAAAATGTTTAATAAAAATTGACTGTCAAGGTATGCAAGTGATTAAGAAGTACCTTTGTACAAAAAAATAAAAGTACTCCAAAGTAAAGAACCTTTTGTTTGAACTAGAATTTTTTTTCCAACACATTAAGGAACTGATTTTTCTGTGTCCCATTTCTTTAAATGGTGCTAAATACAGACCCATTCATTAGTGCAACTAATAAGTAGTAGTTGAATTCATCATCATCTGCAGCTGTTGCTGCATTCACAAAAAGCTGGAGCTCATTTACACAAGTGTGTGCAACAGGAAGATGTTTGTGTTCATCATGAACAAATGTCAGTTTAGGAGATGGATGAAAACCAATGGCTGGGACTTTGCTGCTCCCTGTAGCAAATGCCAGGATGTGACTGGGGCTCAAAGTTTTCAGGAATGCCTCCTCATCTTCAGTCAGAGTTCTGTCTCCAAATGTACCTCTCAGCTCTTTATCTAAAAGTAAAGAAAAACAGTCTTGGCTTGAAGACTGGAAAGTTCCAATAGTCTTAAAGGTGACATCAGTGGATTAATGTATAGGTATTTTGGTGAAAAAACAACCATATTCTTATATGCAAATTCATAAGTGTACTCTTATTGTACATAAACTAAGCTCAGTGTTAATTTTTTTAAGGAATGTAATGACTCTTCAAATTTCTTGGATAACTTTGTGTAATATATTAAATTGCTGGAACATTTCTACTTACTTTCAACACATTGGAGAAATTCCCAAAATTTTACTACCGTCAATTCCTCTCTAGGTCTTCTGTTGCTCCCCAGTACAGAGTAGCTGGGTTTGAGAACTCCAGCTACAAAATCAGCAGTTAGATCTTTGTCCTCTTCTGGTAATTCAAGCAGTACACGCAAGCTGGGGTTCTCTCTCAATAGGGATAAAACCTGGAGAGAAATCCAATAACATACAAAAACATGAGTAGGTATGGTTTAAGATTGCAATTTTAAAAATCACAAGCTTTTTTAAATCAGATTTTTCAAAAACTAATTAAACACATTTAACTGTGGTCATTCTAAAGTTTTGCATTACTGAAATGGCCACAGAGTTGCATTAGTAACATTAGTATGAAGTTCTTTATATTTCATTTAAACATGATACAGAATTTTGAGGTAAATCTTACTCCATAGTAGGACAAGCCATTGGCAAGTTGATCAAGACAGCTCTGCCGGTGTAGAAGAGCATGGTACAAAGCTGCATTTTTCACAAACACATCTCTGTTAGTCATCGTGACGACAAGTGGAAGACCCTCAACTTGAAATCTCCATGAGTCACAGCAGCTGACAGCATCCTCCAAGTCCTCCTGTGTGGTTGCATGTTGAACCTAAATAATAAAAATGAAAGCAAGAAAAGTTGATAATGCAGTTCACCACTCAGACTACTACACAGTAAAAATGAATCTGCATGAGATGTGAAATTATTAATTTTAATTGTTTTTAATTCATTTTATTTATATAGCACCAAGCGACAACATACGTTGTCTCAGAGCACTGTACACAAAAATAAATTTAAAGAAGCCAGGACATTGCATTGAATCACTTCAGTGCCATGAACAAACTTCGACAGCTGGCTTGTTTTCTGCTGCTGGACAAGTGATGTCAACATTAAGAAAATTTCCTTGCATGTGAAAAAACTCCCCCAGATCCATCCAGAACGTTATCAAACTAAAGACTGCAGTAAAAAAAAGACAAGAACAAAAGTCTACTTTTCTTTTTTTAATTTTAGATTGGTTTAAAGGATGCACTTTTCAGTTTATTAACACTGAGAAGACTTAAGTTGTCATTTCTACATTAATTTAGTTTTTTTTTTCTGATTAAACAATTCTTTCAAATTATACATTCATATGACTTAACAAACTTTGAATCTAACTTGTGTTAGTGGATTATCTATTCTATGTGCAAACCTTTTAACAACAAAAAAAGGACCTTATTTGAATTTGTCATCTCAATTGTTGAGTATTTGTTAAACATGTTAGGGTTAGGGCCTTTTACTACAAATACATATTTTAAAATGTATATAAACTAAGATTTACTGACATTTGTGTAATGTATGTATCATTTAAGGTAAGTAGTGCCTTAAGTTGCCCTGTATGGCTAAGTAATAGACAACAACAGCAAATACCCACAATAGTCTTTAACACAGAATATGACACATTACCTTAACGAGATTCTGTCTTAACTCAGGGTCACCTATATTATCAGGTGTCACATCAACTTGAAGGATATCTCCAGAAACAATGTAGTCCACCACATGTGGGGACAGGAATGCAGGTGGTTCCCCTCCTTGCACTATTATAGTAGACATCATCCTGCCAATGGTCCTGTACTCTCCATTTTGCAAGTGGAGAATATTAAGTCTTGGTGTGCAACCAGTTGGTGTGCCTGAAACATTAAAAAAATCCTGTACTGTGTATTCTGGGTTTTTCAACACAATATTTTTGCAAGGTAACCACAAACTAAATTTTCATTTTCCAACTACAACATCAAATGTAGTTAAAAAAGAAACTCATTCAAATAGAAATCAGAAACCAAATCTGTACAAATCTAAAACCACAATCAATTAAACCAAAAAGCTGTCATGCCTTTAAATCTCCACACCAACAAAAATTTTCATTACCTTCGAAAGCTCCACTGTCCTGGAAGATGGCCTTCACCAGTAAGCGGAAAAACTCTCGTCTGGGCCCCCCAAGGTCAGCAGCATCTTCCTCACCACCCTGTTCGTCGCTTGCAAATGTGACATAAAGCATGTCACAGTTTTCTGCAAACCAGGGTCTCTTAAATTGACGTAAGGCTGTAGTCCAAACATTGGCTCGACTGATATAGATTTGTCTTTTCCCTGATGTTATAACTCTCTCACTATGAGCTTGGAGAAGGCCTGCAATTTCTTCTCCATCCATCCAGGTCAGTGTAACCTCCTCAGTCCATGGTTACTTCCTGGTTTTCGTGTGGATAACTAAACTATCTCGTCTCTTCTCAGAGCGGCGATCAGAGGCCCACCTGCTACACGTAGCATTCTCCCTGCTTCTCAATAAAAACAAGTTAACTGTCAACTCCTGTGTCGAGGCTGAAATTCCGGGTCCGCTAACTGATTCTTGTCAGTTAGGGCTTAAAGTTTTTTAACCTGGGACAGAATTTACAGCTTGAGAATGAGCAGCCTGTCGATCTGCCTCACATTTAAAAAATATTTCTTTGGACCCAATAAAAAATTTGTTTACCCAGTGCTGTTGATATTGCTTGCCACAAAAATTCCCTTCAGTTAATCCTAAATCACAAGGATAAGTTTAGTTTTCTGGAAATTAAAAGTGAGAAAATCAGTGAATGAGGAAGGAATAGTGAAAAGATGAGAGAAGGGAGAAGGATGGTCTTTTTTGTTGGTCCTATGGGATTAAATTTGTCTCAAGTTTCACTTTATTTGTCTATTTTTTTAATACTTGAAATCCTGAGGAAACCATTGTTTAAAAGCCATTGTTTATGCTCAATAAATTCATATTATCAAAGTCAATGAATATTATTGTTATTTTTAAAAAAATAATCTGGATGATGATTTTTGCAATAGAGTAGCTCAGCTTTACATGTATGCACACACGCACACACAAACACACAGCACAGTTATGTCTCTCTATCTTTGCAGGGACTTCCCATTGACTTCCATTCATTTCTACACCCTAACTACAGCCTAACCCTGACCCTTACCCTAACCCTAACCATTACCAGTACATAGCTAACCCTAAACCAAACCTAAACTCAATTCACACCTTCGTCCTAAACCTAACCCCTAACCCAGGGATCGGCAACCCAAAATGTTGAAAAAGCCATATTGGACAAAAAAAGAAAAAAAACAAATATGNCCGTTGAATGACAGGGATTTGCAAGAACTGATTGATGCTATTAACCCTCTTCAAGATGACAACAATAATGGCAAAACATTGTTTCAAAGAACACAACAATTTATTTTTGATAAACTTGTAAATGTGTAAACTCAGTGTAACACTGACAGCTGGTTAACATTATCCACAACGACATTGTACTTTCCAACGTACATTGTGAAACAAATGCAGTTTATTTTAGTGCTCTGGGAGTGAGGCTATTTGCCAGCATGTTAAAATAAAAAGTACATAATTGCAAAAACAAATTCTGTAAATGCATGTTAACAGGTACAAATATTTTTCTGTAAAGCCAAAAGCTACAGAATAATCAGATGGCTTCATATTATAAACTACAATATTCATCTGAAAAGGACATTGAAAATATAAGAAATGCAAAACATTAACTAACTTGAGTTGAAAGAAGCGCTACTTTTTTAAAACTGCAAAATGTTTAATAAAAATGGACTGTCAAGGTATGCAAGTGATAAAAAAGTACCTTTGTACAAAAAAATAAAAGTACTCTGAAGTAAAAAACTTTTTGTTTGAACTAGATTTTTTTCCAATACATTAAGGAACTGATTCTTCTGTGTCCCATTTCTTCAAATGGTGCTAAATACAGACCCATTCATTAGTGCAACTAATAAGTTGAATTCATCCTCATCTGCAGCTGTTGATGCATTCACAAAAAGCTGGAGCTCATTTACACAAGTGTGTGCAACAGGAAGATGTTTGTGTTCATCATGAACAAATGTCAGTTTAGGAGATGGATGAAAACCAATGGCTGAGACTTTGCTGCTCCCTGTAGCAAATGCCAGGATGTGACTGGGGCTCAAAGTTTTCAGGAATGCCTCCTCATCTTCAGTCAGAGTCCAGTCTCCAAATGTACCTCTCAGCTCTTTATCTAAAAGTAAAGAAAAACAGTCTTGGCTTGAAGACTGGAAAGTTCCAATAGTCTTAAAGGTGACATCAGTGGATTAATGTATAGGTATTTTGGTGAAAAAACAACCATATTCTTATATGCAAATTCATAAGTGTATTCTTATTGTTAATAAACTAAGTTCAGTGTTAATTTTTTTACAGAATGTAATGAATCTTCAAATTTCTTGGATAACTTTGTGTAATATATTAAATTGCTGGTACATTTCTACTTACTTTCAACACATTGGAGAAATTCCCAAAATTTTACTACCGTCAATTCCTCTCTAGGTCTTCTGTTGCTCCCCAGTACAGAGTAGCTGGGTTTGAGAACTCCAGCTACAAAATCAGCAGTTAGATCTTTGTCCTCTTCTGGCAATTCAAGCAGTACATGCAAGCTGGGGTTCTCTCTCAATAGGGATAAAACCTGGAGAGAAATCCAATAACATACAAAAAAATGAGTACGTATGGTTTAAGATTGCCATTTTAAAAATCACAAGCTTTTTTAAATCAGATTTTTCAAAAACTAATTAAACACATTTAACTGTGGTCATTCTAAAGTTTTGCATTACTGAAATGGCCACAGAGTTGCATTAGTAACATTAGTATGAAGTTCTTTATATTTCATTTAAACATGATACAGAATTTTGAGGTAAATCTTACTCCATAGTAGGACAAGCCATTGGCAAGTTGATCAAGACAGCTCTG
>NC_051438.1:1138918-1139547 GCF_001649575.2 Kryptolebias marmoratus
TTTGCAGGGACTTCCCATTGACTTCCATTCATTTCTACACCCTAACTACAGCCTAACCCTGACCCTTACCCTAACCCTAACCATTACCAGTACATAGCTAACCCTAAACCAAACCTAAACTCAATTCACACCTTCGTCCTAAACCTAACCCCTAACCCAGGGATCGGCAACCCAAAATGTTGAAAAAGCCATATTGGACAAAAAAAGAAAAAAAACAAATATGTCTAAAAAATTAAAAGCCTTATATAAACCTTATAATGAAGGCAACACATGCTGTATGTATCTATATTAGCTATTTTAGCCAATCTGATATATATCTAATATATCTAATATAGCTAATATAGCTGCTTCGGAGTCGGGCCAGCCGGGCGGCCCTGCTTCGTGGGCAGAGCAAGCTTAGCTCCTGTTCACTCATTGGTCGTGGGTGTGACCAGATGCAAGCATAAAGAGCGAAGGTATGAATATGAACAACAGTGTTAGCTTACCCTGCAACGTTTATGCCGTCTGTCCCCCAGCTGAAGGCGCTGTAAAGCCTGAAATCTCCGGCAGATAACAGCTGTCCTACTCCGCGCAACAATCGTAGCATCCAGAGCATTTCTTCCACTGCGCCTCTCTTCCTGAAGTCTCAG
>NC_051438.1:1140852-1143720 GCF_001649575.2 Kryptolebias marmoratus
CATACCAGACTGTGATGCAGGTGGTCAGAATGCTCTCTATGGTGCAGCGGTAGAAATTCACCAGGATGTCCGGTGCAAGGTGGTTCTTCTTCAGAATCCTCAAGAAGAAGAAGCATTGATGAGCCTTCTTGACCAGCTTGGAGCAGCTTGTTGTCCAGGTAAGGTCTGCGGAGACGTGAACTCCCAGAAACTTGAAACTATTCACACTCTCATTTAAAGCTATGATTTGAAGTTATTTTGATACATACAGCATTTTAAAAACAACTGAAGGTAACTTGGTAGTTATATAGAATTGAACTGTGTGCCTGGAAACAGAATAGAGCCTCTTTAAAGACAATGTTTGGAAATAAAAATGAACTTGCCATATATATATATATATATATATATATTCACTCTCTATGGCATTAAGCCACTAACAAGCTACGGTGCAACCTTCAAAAGTCGCATGATGCAAATCCCCAAATAATCCATTGTAAATGTAGGTTGTGATGCAATAAAATAAAAATATATGCAAAGGGAGTGCAAGACAGTGATGATAAAACTGTTCCTCATTGTTTACAATGTGTACACTGGTGGAGATATAAATAAAAAGAACTCTTACTTAAAATATTAACAGCACTGGGTCCATGAGATTCTTCTAGGAGACTCTGCTGAATAGCCTCTTCAAGGGCTTCATCTTCCTCCAAATGAACAGGGCTGAATAAATGAAGATATGAAAAGTATAAAATTTATCTGTAAGCACAAAAATATTGCATGTGGTCAACCTCATATGAATTTAGTCAAAACTAATTCTAAATTATTCCTACTGATTCAACATCAAATCTGCATTGACTGTATATAATTAATATAAGGACACTTTCAACCTGGGGTTCATTGCAGACCAATATTTACAAAGCAGTAGTTCTACAAACCCTAAACAATATCTTACATAAATTCTGTCAAATTATAAGGAAACAACTGTCCTCTGTTGTCTGCTTGTCCCTGATTTTCAATTTGTTGAGTGCTGCTATCTCTCTCCTGATGTACAGCCTCACTTTCCCTTGATGTTGAAGGCACTGCTTAAAGAAATAAAAATAATTATGTTAATCATAAAGTACCTAAGTACAACTTAACACAAATTCTGTATTTGACCTGCTTTCTTGATAAGGCAAAATATAAGTTCAGGCCATTTACAATTTACCTTTAAACCAGTGGTTCCACAAAAGTGGAGGGGGTGCAGTGATAAAGCAGGGGGGACGTGGCACTGAATTAAAAAAAAGAATACTTGGACACTGCTTGAATATTGGTAAATGGACTGAACTTATCAAACCCATTCAGACTCTAAAGTGCTTCACACTTCATACACAATCACAAACTGATAATCACAGTGGTAAGATACAATATAGCCACAGCTGCCATGGGGCAGACTGACAAAGGTCACATATATTGCGCAGGTTTTTGACAAGGCTTCCACAGGAGTAGGGATAAAGGCGTTACTTTTGCTAAACAAGCTTCAGTTTTTTTCTCCTCAGGAAGTTATTCATGTTTTTCATTCAAGTTATCCATTTTTCAGTAAGTAACATGATATAAAAACAAAAACAAATGGAAAGGATGGATTGTTTTTTTTATTTGCTTTTACTTAAACAAAGCTTTATTTTATTCTATTGCAAATAGAATATTTTTTCAGTTCATTTTGTTCAGTTTATCAAAAAACTGTTGAGGTGTGAAATAAACTGCAGTGTTTCCCCCAGTGCATTAAGGCTGGGAGCTGCCAAGCTTTCCATACCTCCACGCCAGGCCAAGCTTTATTTACTTAGAACAGACATCGCCTGCGAGCACAAGCTAACATTAGCATTCACCATCATTTTGCAGAGAAGCTAAAAAGCCATCTTAAAGCCTCTCTCTGCTTTCATTTGTTCATGGTTTCTTAGACAAATACATTCTATTAGTATTCAAGGCCACTTAAAACCCTTGGAAAACCAAAGGTCATTCAGATCAATCAAAACTAATGCTATACATTAATAAATATATGCATATTGGATATCAACGTAACAGGCAAAAGCTCCTCTAAATGATAGAAACATTATTTTCCACCTCAACAACACCCAGCTTTAGCACTAAGCAGCTAAACGCAATACATGAAAAACACGCTAAACAAGCTAATCTGGTAAAACACACAGCAATGTCAGCGAATCATGATCCAACCCACACAAACTGAATATCAGAATAAACACGAAGCTCTGCTCTTTCCAACANATGTATGAACTAAATGACAATGTTATGGAAAAAGATGGAAATATCAGTATTAAAAAAACAAAGCACTCAGCACTCAATATGTTTACTATATTTATGTACTAATATATTTCCTTGCAGTATTTGATGAGTTCAACTAAGGATTTCAATTTGATCAGTCGCACCTCTCCTTCGAGGGGCTGGAATTTCAAATTCATCAGACAGTTCCTCAGGTTCCTCCTAGAGGAAAAAGTATGTGTGATGTATATACACATACACAAATACATACATATATACACAAACTACACACACACATCAGTGTTCCTGTTTCGGGTCAGCTGTGAGCTAGACACCGCTAACTCTGCGGGGCGCGAATATCCAACATCCAACTTAAAACTAACTTCACTGCGGTCACAAACCAGTTTCCTATCCAGCTGCACGAGAGTGGAGGGAAGCTGTTTTGCACGTCCTGCAGTGTGTGATGGACCAAACTCAAACAAGGACAAAAAATTATTCAGAGTAGAAAAAGGTTTCCAGTTTAATATTGAAAAATTCATCAGCCACGCATAAAGGTTTAACTCAAGAATAAATCATAAGATAAGTAACAAATTTGGATCCAAATTAACTGAGGTCAACTAAACTCTAACTGAACACAAA
>NC_051438.1:1143820-1145055 GCF_001649575.2 Kryptolebias marmoratus
GGTTCTAGTCTACTTTTTATCCCCAGAACCAGAACCAAACACGGAGAAGCAGCTTTCAGTTTCTATGCACCATCAATCTGGAACAAACTCCCGGAAAACAGCAAAACAGACGAAACACTAAATTCCTTTAAATCAAGGCTGAAAACTCATCTGTTTAGAGCTGCCTTTGATTAGTAGTCCGCAAACAAATTCAATTGCTCTGAACAAAATATTACTAAAATATTATTAGAACATCAGTGTGTTTTGTTTTGGATGATTGTAATGTAATCCTACTTTTTTTTTATTATGTAAAGCACTTTGAATGCCTTGCTGCTGAAATGTGTTATACAAATAAATTTTTACTCACTTACTTTATCAATATTTGCAGCTAAAAAAGAAAAACGCAATTTTAAAATTTAACATTTCAGTTCCAGTCTCAAAGATTTGACATTTATGTCTTCACCTGGGTGTGACTAATGAGATACTGAGGTTATTTTCTGTTAATACATATATTTCAGCTGTAAATAAAAATTATAATAAAAAATCCAGCTGAAAAAAGTTTGTCTTAAATCTTTGTCAGAAGTCAGAAGACCCCCCTTAACATTGCAATCAGTGTCAGTGGTATTACTTGATGAAGCAGTTGGATTTTCTTTTATTGTTGTGATAGTCTGAATGATTTTTCTTATGACCTTGCTCTGATTTTCAAGATTTTGACACTTTGCCACAAAATGGCCTTTCTCTCTACAACGGTAACAGAACTGTTCCTCCAAAGCTGGTCTGTTCTGATGGGGGGCTGTTATTGTTGATGTAGCCTCTGCTGCTGCCACAGAAGCAAGTTGTACTGTGGGTTCTGGAAAGGTACCTTTTTGAGCTACTTTGTGCTGCAGTCTGCTGACTTGTTTTTTCAACCCAGCCAGTTCTTGGGTGTCACTGCATTAGGGCTGCAACAACAAATCGATAAAATTGATAAAATTCGATGAATAAAAGCGTTGGCAACAAAATTCATTATCGATATGTGTCTCGCAGTTTATGCGTCACTAACGTTGTCGCAGAAACAGTGACGTCACCCGCAGCGCGTTGTGAAATCTGAACACTCCATCCGCTCCGTATGATGATGAAGAAGCTACGGGTCCTCTTCCTCACTGCAAACTTTCTTTCTGCTACTCCATTACCGTTTTGGGGGGCATGTTTTACTCACTGCAGGTTAGAATCTGCTGAATAGGGTTTTGTGTTTAGTCTTTCTCCGTTGTCTTAAA
>NC_051438.1:1145424-1155164 GCF_001649575.2 Kryptolebias marmoratus
ATGGTCTTTCTCATTTCAGAAAAAAACAACAAACAGTGAAAGAATATGTCATGATGGGAAAGAAATGCACACCACATAGCCTCTAAAAACAGAGCCAGCCTTAGCCAGGAACATGTTGACATGCTAACATTTTTACATTGCAATGCAAAGTTCCTAAAGAAAGGGAGTGATTGAGTGCATCTCCTAGTGTGTGCGCCATGTGTCATGGTTCCATGATTGAAGCTTTACTTGTTCTCAACACAAATGTTAATGTGAAAGACTCAGGGCCTTTAAACAACAAAATGTCTGTTTTGCACTTTTTTAAAAAGTAGCATCCACATTTATTTTTAGGGATATAGTATACATTTTTTTTATATTTTTGTTGACATTTAGTTTTATTTACTAAAGTTATTTGACATTTCTCTTAGTTTTATTTCTTTATCACAACTAACTATACAGGCAGCTACATGTTTTTGTTCAGTAATCAATTAATCGAGAAAATAATCGCCCGATTAATCGATTATTGAAATTATCGTTAGTTGCAGCCCTACACTGCATTCACTTGACTGCCTTGGAGACACAGATGACCCACTTTTCTCTTTGGCATCTGGAGATTTAAGCATGCAAGTTTCAAACTTAGTCTTAAGCTCTTTAATTTCAGCTTTGAGATTTTGTATTTCTATTTGGTCTTTTCAAAAGATTTTGTTTGTATGTGGTGGACTGACATATTAGGCTTTCTCCTTGATGGCTCATACTCTTTGTGAGGATCTGGGCTTAGCTCCGTCTTTGGGCGGCGTCACTAACCCTTACTCCACAGGTGTTCCGGATTCCACTGACGAGACCATCCAGCATTTAAGCAGCAGGCTGAGATCAGATCCTCGCTGGAGCATCAAGCCTTCTGGGTTAGATTCTCTGCCTCAGCGTCTAACCTTAACCCTGCTCTATGTATTAATTACGTTCTCTGTCTTGCCTACAACTTAGGTTTTGCCACGCCACGACTACGGGCCTTAAGGGAAACTTACCTGGAACCTATCTGATACCTACCTTGCTGGAACTGGCTCGTTCTCCTTGGATCATCCTGGAACCGCTCCTCCTCTCCTCAGCGCAGCAACTCACCTCCTGGACCTGTAAGAAAACAAGAGACAATATTACCTCCATCTTGCAAACTACTCTGACCAAGATCGTACCCGAGACTCACCCAGCTACTCCTTACCTTACAGACTCCTCCGAGACCTGCTCACTGTACATAGCATCACCTGTAAATAAAACTCACTTACCTTCAGCTCCGTCTCCGTGTGTGGTTTTGGTTTCGCTCTCTGGACATTATCCCTGGGTTTATGACACTCTTTCTCTGTGCGAATGTCACTTAAGAGCTGGAGGAAAGTTGGGGGTGAGGACTTCCTCTCTACCAGGCGTATTGAATTAGGATTAGGTCAGAAACAACAGCCCCTCTCAGAAGTTGTGCTAGGCACTCTTTGTCTTTTCTATCATTTTTTTAATCCTCCTTTCTGAATAACTTTGGGGAGGGCCCTCTCCAAGCACCTTAAGAAACCAGACAGTTTTTCACTTGGTTGCTGCTGCATTAATTGGAAGGCAAAATACAGATCATCTCCAGACTCAGCACTGTCAAATGCACTTTCCAACGCATCCACGTATTCATCGGGACCTGCCTTGGGGTCTGTCTCATGAACAGATTTAGCAATCTCTAAAGCTGGCCCTTTTAAACTTTCCATTAGCCTACACCTCTTCTCCTTGTCAGTCTAGTCACTCTCCTCTACCATGAGCCATACCTGTTCCAGCCAGTGGTCAAATGGCTACTCACTTGGAGGAACTGGCAGGTTCCCTGAGAACAGCCTCAAATGCCGATAACCACATTCAGCTTGTGGGTTTTGTGTCTTCTCCAACAGATCACCCACCGTATGCAATATAGACTCAGTAGAATTTAGGGGGGGGGGGTCAAAGTTGTGCTGTCGTTGAGGAGGACTGTTATATAAGCTTTGTATATCTTCTATAGTCTAGCCTTCTGTGTTTAGGAGACTCTTTAACTTCAGAGCGAAATCATCAGAAGCTGCAGATTTATTAAGAGTGACTTTCGGCCGTCTTTGACCACTGTCCGGCTCCAGCACTTCCTTTGGTGCATTATCTTTGGGCACAGTTTTTCTGCACTCGCAGAGCAACATACGGCAGCTCAAGGAGGTGCGGAACTGGCAGGCCCTGACATTTAATAGTCTCCAATGTTTCTTCTATCTTGGCTATTTCCCCTTCTTCTGGAACCATAACCAAGAGAACTTTAGCTTCTTCCAATCCTTCTCCCCAACACCACCTTTTCAGTTCTTGTCAGGATTTGGGTTTTTGTTGTTTTTTCCTTCTGATTTCTTTTGCTTTTGGGGTTACTGTTTTCATGTTTTGTCTTTGTATTGTTTCTGTCTTTTGTGGTCTGTCATCATTCACTTCTCCTCTGTTTATCTCTTGTCTTTCCACCACGCCCATTTTCACCTGTTGCTAATTGTAATCACTCACCTGTGCCCACTTCCCTTAATCATCCTCAGCTTTAAAACCTGGTCACTCTCTCCACTTCCCCGTTGGTTCATTGTCTCTGGTATGTCTCTTGTTCCTTGTCCTGCCTTGCCTTGTCTCACCTCACCCTTTTTGTAAAACTTAGGATTTTAGTTACATTTAAATTTGCTGCCACATCAGCCTTTGTTTTGATTATCTTTTATTTTAATAAATTAGTTTGTTTTTGAAAGATGAGTCTGCGCTCTGGGTTCGCCTCCTTTTCCCCACATCATGTCAGTTCTGCAGTTAGCCCAGTGCGGTCTGCCATATTTCAAGAACAACTATAATGGGAAGTGTGAACTAACTACTTTAAATCAACTTTAATTTTTAGTGGGTTGTTCCCTAAAGCTTCAAAAAAGACCCAAAAGATTACAGTAGTGCCTCCATTTATGTAGCCCTTACTTAAGCAATATCAGTAAATAAGTGGGCTTTGGGTTCTTTTTACAGTGTACTCTCGTACTATTTAATTGAATCTCTTTCTAACACTTTTAGATCAGTCAGGATTACCCACTAAAATGAACACTAATGAAGTAAATTACACGGCACACCAGTCAGACTAGAACATAGTAACCTTCCTTTAATTCGGTGAAACAATTAATAAAAAATAATTAAATGGTAGGTTTAAGTTTTTAGGCAAATCACAAAATATAGCACTTTACAACTGTACAGTCAATCCACATATACAGTATAAAACCTCCACTATCTTCCAAACTAAACCTAGTGCCGGCAAAAATACACCTTAAGTTGCTGGCGTGTATAGATGCTTATGAACGTAGAATTCCAGACTCAACAGTCCAGAGCCTTTCCACTCAAACAGTAAAATGGTGATTTCCAACAGATTGATCCAAGCAATACCTCGTCCTGTGGTCCAGAAAAACCCTCTCAGCACTCCAAAAGAAACAACACTTCAGGAATGATGCAGTTGTGCGCTCTCTGCGTGCTCTTTTACTACTGGTCCTCGGTTCCCACGTAGCCAGAGGTACTCCGAGCGACACAGGCACCCAGAATGACTATCTGTCAGTCGGTCATTATCCAGTCTGGTAACATTCTCCTGCAGCTTCTTAAGTTCCACTCTGGCAGCGAAACAGCAGCTTGCAGTAGTCCTCATTAGGTCAGCTCCACACTTACTCTCCAGTAAATACAGCGACAGAAAACAAACACACAGTCCAACAGCTTTGTGACGAAACTCTACTGTAGGCTATCCTGCTAACTTGCATCTAAGTAGATACTATGACTTCTCATGACGACAAGTCTAAGCTTAACCACGCTCTTCCTCTCTGCTGCCTTCACTGACCATACCCCGGTAGTAAAATACACTTTTCGCAGATAATTGTCAACAAATAAAAGATAACTTACTCCAAACAAACAAAACACATTTCCAATAACTCAATATGAACTTTGACATCTTAATTTAAACAAAAGAATAGAATAAATGAATTTATCCTTCTGCTATTCATTATCCTAAATTCCTTATGTTTTAACTATTAATACATTTTTACCTTTCTTTTTTTTAATCTGGGTTACACCCTCCCCCCACTAAATGTCTGGTTACCCCAACAGACTACCAATGAACTATAAAAACTTTGGGAGTAAGATGAACCCTATATGCACATACTATGGCTCCTAATCTTTGCCTATTGTAATGACAACCTCTCGATTGATAATAGTGATAGGCTGATCAGTAGCTTTCCCTGGCTCATCATAGGTTAATCAAACTACTGTTTTAATCTGTCTTTTAGGCCTTAATCTAGGAGTGTCACACAACTGATTACGGTTTGGTGGTTTTGGAGTCCTGACAGACCGGACTGCTTTGGGATTCAGATCACGTACGGGGGCAGAATCTTGTTCTTGATCTCCATGTTGGTCCAACTTCTCTTGCACTTCCTCCATTGAGTTTGTCTCAGAGTCATTGCTCTGAATGGATTCTCTATTCTTCAGTTGCAGTTCCTCATCATCATGTGATCATCAGTGACATTGTCCTGGTCATTTACACTACCCTCTTATGCAGCTGCTTAAAAGTGTGTCTCCATCCTTCTTTCACTCTTTCTCGAGTGTAGTAACATTTCTGAGGCTCAAAGTACTCATATTCTTAGGACGAATCAGAATCCAGGGATAACAGTTGTTCAGATACAACTGTAGCTTGCAACGCTGTCTTGATTCAGTTGCATCACACCTTGTACTGGTATATGCATGGACCAAAGAAGGGACATGTTGGCTCCACTGACGTTTCTTCTCAGTGCTTAGAGTATCCAACATCAAAAGCAATGTTTGATTGAACAACTCCAGTTGCAGGTCTCCTTGTGGATGATATAGGGTAGTCCGTGATTTTCGTATTCCCATAGTCTTCAATAAGTCTCTGATCATTTTTACATTTTTACCTTTCTTTTTTATCTGGGTTACAATTATATAACCTTATTTTACCAATCTTAAATTATTATTCACTTTCTTAAGATAAAAAAAAAAGTTGTTTCTTCTTAAACGCCTTGACAGTTAAAGCGGGGAAAAGTAGTTTATCCAGGTCAAGTCTTCAAGTGACAGGAAATGAGAATGCGCATGCTCAGGAAAAGATTTTCTTTAAAAGATATTGTGAAAAAAAGTTGATGAGTTAAATCTAAAGCACTTATTAATTAAGTTTAAATAATCTAATTTAAAAGTCAAAAATCAAATAAATAAGAATACATATATTTTCAACATCGCCTACTGTGCCGTTGAAGGTTTGTGGATGTATCTATATGTGGTGACTGTCCCTTTAAGAAACACAACCCAGCTACACGTCACATGACTTCAAACCAAGTCAGGCAGAGAGTTAGATTTCATATGTGATCCATGTGTTCAGTGAATCCAACGCCATCTGTAAGCATCTTCGCTCTGAACGCAGTATTGTGGGTATGTTATGTTTAATATATTATTTTACAACGTTATTTTTGCATAATTTCTGATTTACTGAGGTTGATGTTGGATATTTTTAAATGTTTATTGCAAGCTTGCAATGCTTTGTTAATTCATCTGGAACAGTATTTGATTTGATCACATTAAGAGTATATGTACATTTTTATAGAAAGGCTGTAAAGTAATGTATCTCTTTTTTGTGTGTTTTAGCTTCACACTTCTTTAATATCAATAAACCTGTGGATAGGACATCAACTTTCCTCAGAGTCATGGTGTTAAGGAAGAATTTAGCTGACTGTCGAGTTGCATTTCACATGGCGAAGGCAGTACACCTACATTTCCCATGATCCCTCTCTCTTATCCATTGTCTACAGCGCAGACCGGTAAAGCAAGGCCCGGTCCCAATGCTCGCACTACACCGAGGTTACAAGCATGCAAGAATTGGAGAATTAGGACAGTACGTGTTACGTCATCAACTTGTACCTCTGTGTCATAACTGCAGCATCCAACATGGTGCGACCGGTCCCTGTTTCGGCATTTTAAAAAGGTGCCAGTACGATTTTAAAAGTACAGTTTAGATATTTTTGCTTTCCAAAGTCATTGCAGGAGATATTTGGCTGTTCAAATGTGTTTTGTTATGACTTGTTGAATACAGGGCAAACTTTGATAGTATTCACACCTGTACAGCAGAGTGAAACAAGAACTATTTCAATACTTTACATTTGAAAACTGCTTTTTTTCGTGACATACGCAGCTTGCTCTGTCACTACTGCTATATTTCCACTGTTTAATTCAAAATCCTTTCATTGTCAATAAAGAAAAGGGTCGTGTGCATTGTGGGATGGGTGGTGGCTGAAGGCGGGGACCTTGGCGGTCTGATCCTCGGCTACAGAAGCTGGCTCTTGGGACTCAAAATCCTTTCATTGTCAATAAAGAAACAAACAAAAAAATGTTCAAAACCTCACATGCAGCGATGAGTTGTGGGTAAATACGTCACCGAAGTCCGCATGGATGCGGGCTTAGTCAGAGGGCGGATGTAGTACACAAAGTGGGCATGGCTAAAGACCACTTCGAAGAATTAGGACACACTACACACTTAAACCCTTCAATATGAACGCGCATTTGAAGGACACGAGGGTGGAACAAGGGTGAAAGTGCATTTACTGGGACCAGGCCAAAGTCTTTACTGCACTGCAAAAGCACGCCATCGGTTCACCATGGTACTCTGGAGTTGTATGATATGTTTTGTCTTTGTTGCTGTAACTCTGAAAGTCCTACTTAGCCACATAAATGCAATTCATAGTCGAAGTCAGGATTTTTGGGTTTATTGTGGAACAAACGACTGTGAACAGGATTTCAGAGTTTTTAACTCGTTTTTTTGCCACATTAAACGGACGTACCCTCTATATTTGACAAATGGAAGCCCACGAAGAGAAAGGCGGATCTCTCCTACACCCCACTCTTTAGGATCAGAGAATTTTGGTGTTACAGGGTTTGCTAACTGTAGTACTGCAGCAACAACCAGCACTGTGGAAATACTGACTGGTGCATCTTTGCCAGAAGCACCGGAGCCTGAGGTTGATGACATCTTAGTCACGGTAAATGTTTTTTGATTTCTGATGACAAATTTAGCCATGTCTAACTCCTGCTATTTGACCCTGCATTACTTTTACACATTTTCTGCATTTTTAACCAAGGACATAGCAAGATCTCGTGATATTATATCATCTCAGTATTTCTTGTGTAACTGCAACTAGTGCTTTGAGCTGGTAATAAAGTTCAGCTCATCAGGTATAAGCTGCTGTAATTCTATAGTTTGGTTGATATGTAAATCACAACAATTAAAAATAAAATATACAGAACACCCCTCCCTGGGTTGCCACCTTACCGTGGTTGAGGGGTTTGAGTGTCCCAATGATCCTAGGAGCTATGCTGTCAGGGGCTTCTTGCCCCTAGTAGGGTCACCCAAGACAGACAGGTCCTAGGTGAGGGATCAGACAAAGTGCAGCCCAAAGACCCCTTATGATGAGTCAAAATATTGGACACAGTGTTCCCTCGCCCGGACGCGGGTCACCGGGGCCCCACTCTGGAGCCAGGCTTGGAGGTGGGGCACAGTGGCAAGCGCCTGGTGGTCGGGCTTTTGCCCATGGAGCCCGGCTGGGCACAGCCTGAAAAGGTCACATGGGTCCCCCTTCCCATAGGCTCACCACCTATGGGAGGGGCCAAAGGGGTCAGTTGCAATGTGGGATGGGTGGTGGCCGAAGGCAGGGACCTTGGCGGTCTGATCCTCGGCTACAGAAGCTGGCTCTTGGGACTTGGGTGTCACCTCTCTGGTGGGGAATGAGCCTGAGCTGGTGTGTGAGGTTGAGAGGTTCCGGCTAGAAATAGTCGGGGTCAACTCAACGCACGGCTCTGGCTCTGGAACCAGTCTCCTTGATAGGGGTTAGACACTCTTTCACTCTGGAGTTGCCCACGGTGAAAGGCGCTGAGCAGGAGTGGGCATACTTATTGCCCCCCATCTTGGTGCCTGTACGTTGGGGTTTACCCTGGTGAACGAGAGGGTAGCCTCCCTCCACCTACATGTGGGAGGACGGGTCCTGACTGTTTGCGTTTATGCGCCGAACAGCAGTTCAGATTACCCACCCTTTTTGGAGTCCTTGGAGGCGCTACTGGAGAGTGCCCCTCCTGGGGACTCCCTTGTTCTACTGGGGGACTTCAGCGCTCACGTGGGCAATGACAGTGAGACCTGGAGGGGTGTGGTTGGGATCTGAACCCGAACAGTGTTCTGTTGTTGGACTTCTGTGCTCATTATGGATTGTCCATAACGAACACCATGTTCAAACATAAAGGTGTCCATATGTGCTCTTGGCACCAGGACACCCTAGGTCGCAGTTCAATGATCGACTTTGTTGTCGTTTCATCTGACCTGCAGCCCCATGTCTTGTACAGTCAGGTGAAGAGAGGGGCGGAGCTGTCAACTGACCACTACCTGGTGGTGAGTTGGCTCCGATGGTGGTGGAGGATGCCGGTCAGACCTGGCAAGCCCAAACGTATTGTGAGGGTCTGTTGGGAACGTCTGGCAGAGTCTCCTGTTAGGCAGAGCTTCAACTCCCACCTCCGGGAGAACTTCGAACATGTTCCGGGGGAGGTGGGGAACATTGAGCCTGAGTGGGCCATGTTCCGTGCCTCCATTGTTGAGGCGGCTTATCGGAGCTGTCGCCGCAAGGTAGTTGGTGCCCTTGAACCTGCTGGTGGACACCGGCGGTGAGGGATGCTGTCAAGCTGAAGAATGAGTCCTATCAGGCCTTTTTGGCCTGTGGGACTCCAGAAGCAGCTGACGGGCACCGGCAGTCCAAGCAGCATGCAGCTCGGGTGGTCGCTGAGGCAAAAACTCGGGCAAGGGAGGAGTTCGAGAGGCCATGGAGAAAGATTTCCGCACGGCTTCGAGGCGATTCTAGTCCACCATGCGGCGTCTCAGGAGGGGAAAGTGGTGCAGCACCAACACTGTTTATAGCGGAGGGTGTGTGCTGCTGACTTCGACTCGGGATGTCATGGGTCAGTGGGCTAAATACTTTGAACACCTCCTCAATCCCACCAGCACGTCTTCCATTGAGGAGGCGGAGTCTGGGGACTTTGGTTCGGTTCTCCAATCTCTGGTGCTGAGGTCACCGAGGTGGTTAAAAAGCTCCTTGTTGGCAAGGCTCCGGGGGTGGATGAGATTCGCTCAGAGTTCCTTAAGGCTCTGGATGTTGTAGGGTTGCGTTGGTTAACGCGACTCTGCAATATTGCGTGGACATCAGAGGCAGTTCCCCTGGACTGGCAGACCGGGGTGGTGGTCCCCTTATTAAAAAGGGGGACCGGAGGGTGTTCCAATTACAGAGGGATCACACTCTTAAGCCTCCCTGGTAAGGTCTGTTCAGGGGTTCTGGAGAGGAGGGTCCGTAGGATAGTCGAACCTCGAATTCAGAAAGAGCAGTGTGGTTTTCGTCCTGGTTGTGGAACACTGGGTCACCTCTATATCCTCAGCAAGGCCCTTGAGGGTGCATGGGAGTTTGCCCAACCAGTCTACATGTGTTTTGTGGACTTGGAGAAGGCGTTCAACCGTCTTCCTCAGAGAATTCTGTGGGGGGTACTCCAGGAGTATGGGGTACTGGGCCATTTGGTACGGGCTGGTAGGTCCCTTTATGACCGGTGTCAGAGCTTGGTCCGCATTGTCGGCAGTAAGTCGGACTCGTTTCCAGTGAGAGTTGGACTCCGCCAAGGTTGCCCTTTGTCACCGATTCTGTTCATAACGTTTATGGACAGAATTTCTAGGC
>NC_051438.1:1156426-1158370 GCF_001649575.2 Kryptolebias marmoratus
GCTGGCCTGGGAACGCCTTGGGATTCCCCTGGAGGAGCTGGCCCAAGTGGCTGGGGAGAGGGATGTCTGGGTCTCCCTGCTTAGGCTGCTGCCCCCGCAACCCGACCCCGGATAAGCAGAAGAGAATGGATACTGTGTTAAGAGAAAATCTGTTCGAGTTTCTCAAATATTTCAGGAACTGATGGAATGACAATGGTTTTTGCATTGTACATTGCAGCTGTGCAGCTCTGTGTGGATCTTTATTTTTTTTTGTCCAGTCCAATAGAAAGCATTTGCACATATTCTGACAGTAATACTGAGCTCGCCCACTATCATAGTTCCCATTTTATAATCTTTTCAATATAAACTACAATTTTAAGGTAGATGCTGGGACACTGAGTTGTTTCTCTCTTCTTCTTATAATTTGGTGTTGTCAAAAAAGCACCCCAACTAGAAATGCACTAGGAAACAACTTTGCAAGCCACTAACATGTGCTGGGGAAAAGAAAAAAAACACCCAGATAGTCATGATAGACTTTTAATATTCAAATATCGCTGCCAGTCTCCACTATCTACCCTAATATTTTAATGATTGCATCTTTTGATGAATAGAAGGACTTTATGAAACACACCTAAAAAAAGTAACCTTTTACATCTTAAACTAATTAGATTTAAACATAAAAAATAAATCTAGGTTATAGGTAAGCTGAATAACTGATTTTTTAAGTATAAAAATGCAACCTTTGCATCTTACAATGTGTCATGTTTAGATGCTGTAAATAACTTGAGAGATTTCCTACTTTACCATTTATGCAGTAGCGAGTCAATTAGCTGGTTCTTTTTCATGGGCCTATTGATGTGATGTGCCCCAGAGACCATACTTCAGAGACCAACCACTGGCCTGAACTCTATTCTCTACCTCTCTTATTTTCCCCTTCCTCTTTTGCTCCTCTGATCCACAGGCGGATGAAAAAATTGAAGAGGAAGAAGAAGGGGGAGATGAAAGACATGGCAATCTAAAAAGAGGCAGAAATCCAATTACAGACAGAAAAAAGGAAATATATGCAATCAGATGATTTCCTCACCAAAGGCAACTCTATAACAGGCTGTGAACCTTGTTGTTTATGCATCACAGGAACAAAATAAAAGTCACTTGAGAGAGATAAAGTCTTCAGCAGGAAATAGGAGAAAGCTACATTTGTAATAGAGTTATACAATTTTTCTCTAGTAATGAGAAATAAAAAGTGCTCAGCTTAGTTTAACCCATGTTTATACACAAACAGCTAAGTCAAGCTTAGAAGTGAGGGTGTAGGAACCACTCTGTGATGACCTGATGACACAGGGACCAGAAACATAGTGCACAACACTTGAATGCTGTGGATGGTGCCAACCAGACATGGAAAAATCTGTGCAGAACTGACATTTACAAACACCAGAGAAGCAGCCGGTAAGAAAACAAACTTTTGAAACAATAATGGTTTGGACTCTGTTGCTTCTGAAATGGTGTTGGAGGTAAAGCAGTCACAGAGCTAATTTCTCAGAAGGGTGTGGCCCAAACATTTCTGGTCTGTGGCTTTTGACATGGATTGATTGATTTGCAACAATTGTTTAGTTTGTTTGATTTTACCAAATGTTTAATGTTAACTGCCTTGAGATTTATGGGCTCATTGAAGATATAATGTGAAACATTTGAATATTGTGTCTTTATGGCATTATGAGATAATGAGTGTATTTTCTTGGTGTTAAATTTTATAAAGTTCTGTGGATAAAGTACTTGGTAGATTTTGTAGATAGCCATAGGTTGGTTGCAAGTTTAATACTGTTGATGAAAATTTATTTATTTGTGCTAATAGACTTCTACTTTCACACTTATTTATAAAACAAACATGCAGGATCTACTCTGACATGATTGCAAATTTGATTTTTGTTTTGTGTTATTTGTTAAAGGTTTTTCACCAAAAAAAAA
>NC_051438.1:1158470-1161054 GCF_001649575.2 Kryptolebias marmoratus
TTTTCACCAAAAAAAAAAAAAAAAAAGACCTGGAAAAAATGACCTGAAAATAGAGAAAGAAATTAAGAAAGAGGACTGTTTGGTTATTGAGTGGACTCCAGTGAAGAGACTGTGAATGTCTATCCCTGTCAAGTGGGGAAGCTGTAGTGATCTGTGAGTTGACTTCCTGGTGGGCTGTCCTGTTCCCTTGGACTGGCTGAGGTCCTGCACATCTTCCACACCTGCAGAATATTAGGCTCGTCAAGATGAGCAGGTCAGCGCTGGAGCATTATTTGCCCTCTGGTGAAAATCTCGCAGCTCACTTGTCTTCTGATTTATTATCTGTATGCTTTGCTAAATACATGCCCTTGTGCTTTTTGTACTCCGTCAGAGTGAGAGTCACCTGAGAAACCAGTCTGGTCTGCGTCTTGAGTCCTCTGCGAGCGAAGTACTCTGAGCTACCTACCTGAGCCTGTCTGCCTCTTCTGCTGCTGCAACCTGTGGAGGATTCCCTCGCTGTCCTGACATCCGGAAACCTGCAAAATGGATTCACCTCGACATGGAAAGTGCTCACTTTACCTTCCTCCTCCACGCTGGATCCAGCCCGCCTTCCTGTAAGAGAACCACACCTGTGAATGCAATTCTCCCTCTCTCTCAACTTACCGATACCCAGAAAACCTGTATACTTACCCACGTCCCTTTCTTCCAGATCCTGTTTCGAGTATTTCCCTGCACTGTTTCACTGTAAATAAAACCACTTACCTGTATCCTGGTCTCCTGCGTCTGTCAGTCTCCGAGCAGCTCCTTCTTGACCTGTTAAAATGTGACAGAAGCACAGGAAATGACTTTATACACATACACACACACACACACACACACACACACACACATACGTGTTTTTGTTTTTATTAAAAACAGTTTTAACTAAACACTTAAAAATTGTATGTAATATTAGATCTATTTAATAGTTCATTAAAATTACATTAACTGTAAAATACTCCTTGGTAACCAGCAAAAAACAAAAACAAGATACAATAATAAAAGAATTAATCCATACACACAGATGATTTGATTTCTGGAGATTAAAAAACAGTGAACAGTACTCACCGCATTTTATGACGCCTACATAAGGAACCCTTTACACTTGATGAGAACCTACTAAAATCTACCAGAATATGAAAGGTCTTTGAGAGGACTTGGTAAAGTCTTCAGCTCTGTTATAAGAATGTTGTGAGCTCCTCAAATAGAGTGATAGACCTTGATAGGTCCATGATGGTTTTGAACCTTTTTGGGGATGCACTGATGCCAGTACCAGTATTGGGTATAGGTTTCAATGTGTTCATGTACCCATACTTGTAAAAGTGTTCCAATACCACTTTACTGCTGTCACTGCAGGCAGCTGTGTGGAGGTAGTTTATTTATTTATTTTTTAATAATTGGCTTTCTTGATCCACATGTCTTATCATGTAATGCAGTAATGCACCATAAAGTTGTGTGTCAACTGCCAATAACCACCAGAAGAAAAAGAAATTGTGTGGAGAGATTTTATATGATGCAGACAAAAGTAAAGCAGACTGCAAATTCTGCTTCACAAAGCTGTCAAGAGAAACGACAAAATCTAGCACTTTCAACACAAGCAATTTGATAAATATCTAAAAAATAACCCAATATAGTGCTAAGTTCAAATATTTTGAACAGCAACAGGAAACAGCTACTGTCTGTTGCTGAGCAGAAAAGGATATACAGATCTGACCAAGATCTTCCAACTAACCCTCCCCTCACCAATTGGCAAATTTTAAAATGACTGCTGCTATCCTGTCTTTTTTTGAGAATTTAACACAAAAAATAAGCTCCTCTTTTCAAACACATTTTCAAGGCAATTGTAAGAAATTTAATGGTATTTATTAGTACCAGTAAGGTGTGGTGAGGTGAAGTCTGACAGAATCTTATCTACACACACACACCAGCATTTAGCACACATGCAAAATTTATTTTATCATAAATATATTTTAATAATAGAAAAATCAGAATGTTGTCACTTTAACAGATTATTTAGGGCGATCTACAAAAGATTACTGTGAGTTTCAGTTTTTATTTTACGGGCAGCTTAAAGCAATTTCCATTTAAAAGAGGCCTGTGAAGAGTGCAGGGGAGTGGCTCTGTCTGTCTTGTTCTCACTTGTCTGTGTGCTTCTTTTCAAAACTGTGTTAGTTCATATTAAGCAATTTAAACATCCTTTACCTCAATGTATGCAAATCACCTTTTTGGTAATTTAGGGGTTAAAAACTTAATTTGAATTGTCTGTAGATTTAATCAATCAATCAATCAAATTTTATTTGTATAGCACATTTCAGCAGCAAGGCATTTCAAGGTGCTTTACATAATTAAAAAAACAAAATAAAAACAGCATGTGACAATGAATAAACAGTAAGAAAGAGAAAAACATCGAATACATCAAAAACCTGCACTCTAACCCTAATTTAGCCATAAGCAACTCTAAACAGGTGGGTTTTAAGTTGAGATTTAAAGGCACCCAGTGTTTCAGCTGTTTTACAGTTTTCTGGAAGTTTGTTCCAAATTTGTGGTGCATAGAAACTGAAAGCTG
>NC_051438.1:1164379-1166158 GCF_001649575.2 Kryptolebias marmoratus
GGGGCAGCAGCCTAAGCAGGGAGACCCAGACTTCCCTCTCCCCAGCCACTTGGGCCAGCTCCTCCGGGGGAATCCCAAGGCGTTCCCAGGCCAGCAGAGAAACATAGTCCCTCCAGCGTGTCCTGGGTCTTCCTCTGGGTCTCCTCCCAGTGGGACGTGCCCGGAACAACTCACCAGGGAGGTGTCCAGGAGGCATCCTCACCAGATGCCCAAGCCACCTCAGCTGGCTCCTCTCGACGTGAAAGAGCAGCGGCTCTACTATGAGTCCCTCCCAAATGACCGAGCTTCTCACCCTATCTCTAAGGGAGAGCCCAGACACCCTGCGGAGGAAACTCATTTCAGCCGCTTGTATTCTCAATCTCGTTCTTTCGGTCACTACCCAAAGCTTGTGACCGTAGATGAGGGTAGGAATGTAGATCGACCGGTAAATCGAGAGCTTCGCTTTTTGACTCAGCTCTCTCTTCACCACGACAGATCGGTCCTCTCCCTGGGCTGCCACCTTATCGTGGTGGAGGGGTTTGAGTGTCTCAATGATCCTAGGAGCTATGCTGTCAGGGGCTTCATGCCCCTAGCAGGGTCACCCAAGGCAGACAGGTCCTAGGTTAGGGGCCCGACGAAGTGCAGCCCAAAGACCCCTTATGACAAGTAAAATTATTGGACACAGTGTTCCCTCGCCCGGACGCGGGTGTCAGGTTTCTCTGACGTCGAAGGGAAAACAACAGCTTGGTGGTAGACAGACTACAGGAGGCAGATATCAGGTAAGTGTTTTTATTTACAGTGAGAAGTGAGATGGCCGGAACGGAAGTGGGATTAATAGTCAGGCGAGGTTCTGCATCGGTTGTAGGATCTGTGGTAACTTTCCAAGATGAGACTCTCTGGTACTTGTGTCCAGATGAAAACACCAGGCAGTTTGAGGTCTCCAGAGTTGAGTATTGTTGAGGAAGACAAAAGACATCAGCGAGGAATCAAGGCTGGGTTGTTGCAGATGGAACCGGAACCAGACTGGAACTTAAGGCAGACAGGAACACACTAAGAGGACGAATACAAAAAACACAGGTAAGTAAACTCCTTACTCGACAGGCTGATTACTGAGCTGGCTCGAAGACTACCACAAGGTAAGCAATGCTCCAGCGCTGATCTGGTTCCCACCACAGCCTTAAATACACCAACGCGTCTGATGCCTCATCTCCTTCAGGTGTGCAGAGGACCCGCCTGACTCCGCCAGTAGGAGGAGCCAAACACACCCACCAGGAAATGACAAAAAATGGCCGATCACCACAGTGGGTAACCGGGGCCCCACTCTGGAGCCAGGCCTGGAGGTGGGGCACGTGGGTCCCCCTTCCCATGGCCTCACCACCTATGGGAGGGGCCAAAGGGGTCGGGTGCAATGTGGGATGGGTGGTGCTAGAAGGCGGGGACCTTGGCAGTCTGATTCTCGGCTACAGAAGCTGGCTCTTGGGACGTGGAATGTCACCTCTATCGTGGGGAAGAAGCCTGAGTTGGTGTGTAAGGTTGAGAGGTTCCGGCTAGAAATAGTCGGGGTCACCTCAATGCACGGCTCTGGCTCTGGAACCAGTCTCCTTGAGAGGGGTTGGACACTCTTTCACTCTGGAGTTGCCCACGGCAAGAGGCGCCGAGCAGGAGTGGGCATACTTGTTGCCTCCCATCTTGGTGCCTGTACGTTGGGGTTTACCCCGGTGAACGAGAGGGTAGCCTCCCTCCGCCTACGTGTGGGGGGACGGGTCCTGACTGTAGTTTGCAATTATGCACCGAACAGCA
>NC_051438.1:1166239-1169009 GCF_001649575.2 Kryptolebias marmoratus
TTCTGATGAGGAGGATGAAAGTTTTGATGAAGATGTTGAAGAGATGGATCACAGTACAAAGTCCAAACTAGCCAAGGAATTCAGGTGAAAGTAGTTTGATTTAGGGACATTTATATGCACAACCCATACAAATTTATGTATTTTGTAGTTGATGTGAGGTTAAAAAACACAAGTCTTCTGTATTGTTGTGATATTTACTAAAAGTAGCATGCCACTAACCAGCTAAATTTAGTCCGTACTTGCTAATTATAGCACTTTGTACAAATAACAATACAGTTATGTATTTATGTATATATTTGTCTGTTTTTTACAGCTGGCGTAAGAAAAGGTTTGAGCACCAGTCAACAGCAGCTGCCAGTGAATTCAGCTCACCTGATGAGCTGTCTTCTCCACATAGCTACTTTGCCCAATTTTTTGATGATGATCTGTTCCAACATATTGCTGAACAGACAAACCTTTACAGCTGTCAATTAATTGGAGCCAGCATTAATACCACTGTAGATGAGATAAAGTCATTTGTTGGCATTAAGCTAATAATGGGAGTGGTGAAAATGCCATCCATGGATGATTATTGGGCAGAAGACACACGCTATGCCAAAATAGCTAATGTGATGTCAGTAAAAAGGTTTAAATGCCTCTCTCGATTCATCCACTTTCAAGACAATCAGGCATCACACCCAACCCAAGATCGGCTCTGCAAAGTGACACCAGTGCTGGAGCACATAAGAAAGAAGTGTCTGGAAATTGAGAGTGAGAACAAGTTCTCAATAGATGAAATGATGGTCCCTTACAAAGGAACAAAGGCTGGGTCTCTCCGACAGTATCTCCCAAGCAAACCTCACCATTGGGGCTTTAAGATCTTTGTTCGAGCAGGCATTTCTGGGATAGTGCATGACTTCCTGACATACACTGGAAAGAGCACATTTGGTCCAGGCCAAGGTCCAGCCAAAGAACTTGGAGTTGGAGCCAATGTTGTCATTCAACTCTGCAAGACAATCAAGAACCCTTCAGAGTGTGTTGTCTACTTTGACAATTTTTTCACCTCTCTCCCACTCATTGTGCACCTGAAAGAGTCCCTTGGTTTGCGTAGTCTGGGAACCATCCGCAAGAACAGGCTCAAAGGATGCACACTTGAGGATGACCGTGTTCTGCTGAAGAAAGGGAGGGGCAGTTTTGACTACAGGGTGGATAATGAGGCAGAAGTGGCAATTGTAAAATGGTCTGACAACAAAGTTGTCACCTTAGCTAGCTCTTGTGCTGCAATCAGTCCTCTCAAAGAAGTCAGACGTTTCTGCAGAGAGGAGAGAAGAAAAGTTGCCGTTCCATGTCCAAACATTGTGTCACAGTACAATGTTCACATGGGAGGAGTTGACCTTGCTGACATGATGGTGGCCTTGTACCGCACTCCTGCAAAATCCCATAGGTGGTACCTGTGCCTCTTTTGGCAAATGGCTGATATAGCCATCACCAATGGATGGCTGCTGTATCGCCGTGATGCCAAAAGCATTGGTGTGCAAAAACACAAAAAGCTCAAGGAATTCAGGCTGGAGGTTGCAGATGCCCTTATTCACAGTGGAAAGAAGAAGGGAAGATCTTCCAAGGGAGGGGTGGAGAATGTGCACAGCCCCAACAGATGCATACAAAGGCCAACGGCCCCAAGACCCATGGTTGATGTCCGCCATGATCGAGTAGATCACTTCCCAACTTTCACAGACAAGGGAAGGTGCAGGCTTTGCCCCGAAGGACAGACAACAATCTACTGCACAAAATGTGGCGTTCGTCTGTGCATCGTCCCAGGGAAAAATCCGCGCAACTGCTTTCAAGCGTTTCATAAAAAATGAAATATAGACTGAGGGGCATTGTTCATAGAGTTACCATCATTATGGAAAACTTGGCCCCATAAAACCTACTCAGGGTGTTCAGTTGTGTATGCATCGTTTAAGAAAACATTACTGTGTTGTTTTTGTTTTTTATGTAACTTTCAGTGCACAACCCGTTCTATATATTTGTCATGAAATGTTGAGAATGCTTTGTTATGAGATTACTAAACAGGATTGGTAAAACTGAATAAAATCAACTTTGAAAGTACTACATGTGATGTAAATGACCTAAGAATACAATAATGTACAATTTACCATAATCAAATTGAACATTGATAGGTTTATCATTTTGGCTGTATTTGTACCTTAATAGGGCAACGTATCCTGGGAGACACAACTCATAAAATCCAAAATATTGAATATATATATATATTTTCAATGTTTAAATATTTTTCTTAGGACCTAAAGAGATAAGTAATAATATGAAACAATTTTTTGCAAATTATGTTCCACTCTTGCCTGTTTTAGGGTTAAAAGGAGGAAACAGACTTGATCAGTAATTAGTTTAACTTCTTATCAAATGGAGTTGAGCCTTTAGAAATCAATGAATCATGGTTGATGAGCATCAGAAGAAAACACATTACATGTTTATAAACTTTTTGTAACATTATTGGAGTTATAATAGGCTTTTTTCACGACAACCAGATGTAGTGTCTCCTGGTGCTGAGGCACTTCCTGTTTTTGCGAGTCTAAGATAGTACACTAATAAAATATGTCTATTTTTTCAACCTCTTTGCTTAATTTGCCAGCCTTTTCATTTGCTGATGCGGAGGCAATTGCAGCGGCAAATTTGCAAATCAATAAGCTTGAAAAAGGGTATAATTTCTTCCAAGAAGAATATATCCACAGCTATGAAGGTTAGTAAAGACATAGCTTAGTGAACTAGCCGC
>NC_051438.1:1169109-1170643 GCF_001649575.2 Kryptolebias marmoratus
ATCCTGAACCTTGGAGAAAAGATGTCTGCACTCCACACTCTACAGAGCTCACACAGGTATAATTTTTGGTTTGTTAATGTTTTTATGCTTGTGTTTTCTTTGTCATAACTTATTGTGAATATGTTACTCGTGTGTTTGCAGGACCACTTCCAGATCCTGACATCTTGGCATCGGGAGAAAAACTACGCCAGCTGGAGTCCCAACCACTTATCGCTCTTGTCCTAGATGGTCTCTCAAATTTGGAGCTGGTACCATCCAAATTTGGGTCTGTGCCACATGGCTCACCGATGTCATACCAGTGCCCACCTGAGAAGCCCTGCGGTAGCATCATTCTGCACCACATGGCTCCAGACTTCCCTGCGCTTCCTTTGATGCTGCCCACACTCGGTCAACTTGTGCATCTTCAATCTCTGCAAGTGTCACTGGAAATGTCTTATAAAATGGAGGCCAGAACCAGGGAGCAGTTCAGATGTCCTGCATGGGTACAGCTTCAACAATCAAGGCTTACTGCTAGCCATTTCCATGATGCTTGCAGAACAAGTGCAGAGGAGGAGTCTGCTGCCACAGCACTGGCAGCTCAGGTGATCAGGGGGTCCACTAAACAAACTGCTGCCATGAATCATGGCCTGCAGATGGAATCGGAGGTGCTGACAAAGTATGCTGAGATGTTGAGGGTCAATGTGCTCCCTGTGGGATTCATTGTTCGCTCCGACACATATCTTGGGGCAACTCCAGATAGCAGAGTGTATGACCCATCAGAATCACCCCCATTTGGACTGGTTGAGGTAAAAAGCAGTAAGAAGAATGTGTCTCAGGTTGCTCACCTCAAGGTTCAGGATGGCCACGCAAGTCTGAGGCGTTCACACGTATACTATTGGCAAGTACATGGTCAGCTGGCAATCACTGGATTGGAGTGGTGCGACTTTGTCACTGACACACTTACAACAGTAACTGTTGAGCGGGTGTGGCGAGATGAGTCTCTCATTGATCAGATGAAATCAAAACCTGACATGTTTTACTCCAACACCATCATCAATGTGTTTATGTAAAAACAGTTAGAATCATAAAATGTATAAATCACCCTTTTGTTCCTTCGCATTTTAAATATTCAGTCTCAAGATGTGTGAATCGTTGTAAATAGTGTAAATATTAAAATAAACTGCATAATTTGGGAAAAATATCTATTTGTGATTTTCCCGTGTTGTGGCAGAAAAATTTTCCAGGCACTTTTAGATGAACACACTCAAACAGGTTTATTTATATGTTGTGCACAAAATATAGGGAGCATTAAAGACAATTAGCACCTAGGCGCAGCCAAGGTGTCAAGGGGATCCGTTTTGGTGGCCTTAGGATTGCGTCTCTGCTTTTTGCAGATGATGTGGTCCTGTTGGCTTCATCAGGCCGTGATCTACAGCTTTCACTGGAGCGGTTCACAGCCGAGTGTGAAGCGGCTGGGATGAGGATCAGTGCCTCCAAATCCGAGGCCATGGTCTTGAGCCGGAAAAGGGTAGAGTGCCTTCTCCGGGTCGGGGAA
>NC_051438.1:1171203-1184795 GCF_001649575.2 Kryptolebias marmoratus
CTGGAGGGACTATGTTTCTTGGCTGGCCTGGGAACACCTTGGGATTCCCCCGGAGGAGCTGGCCCAAGTGGCTGGAGAGAGGGAAGTCTGGGTCTCCCTGCTTAGGCTGCTGCCCCCGCGACCCGACCCCGGATAAGCAGAAGAGAATGGATGGATGGGCTCTGATTGGACTGTAAGCGTTCAAAGGCCTACTCCCAGCTTTGTTTAAAAAGTTGCCCCGTTCCTGCTTCCCCAGTCCTGCTCCCCAATTCTTCTTTGTTTTTCGTTCTCTGTGCGTTTTCCTCGTCCTGTCTACTTTTAATTTTATTCCTCTTGTTTTTCACATTGCTGACTTCATCAGATTTTTGTTTTGAACCAAATTTTTATCATTAACAAGTTATTAGTTTATTTCAGCAGTCAACATTAATGCTAATTTAGTAATTCAGTGACACAAGTAACAGTCCGAGCCTTAATTAAATCCCCCTGTGTCGTCTTCTTGAGACGGACTCTTCATCCAGCCTAGCCATCAAAACCAGCTTTGAACGGCTATCCCAGAGTCATTGACCTGCCTGCTAAAGACGAGCTGCCGACTGTTTGGACCAAAGGAACTGGCTGAAGGTTCGACTCAGCTCCCGCTGAAGGAAAGTGCCCTGGAGACGAGCCCTCCCGGTCATCCTCCTCCTTCCGTGGCTTAAAGGTTCCCGACTGGTACCGAGAGACAGCGGCCAGACGGATCCTTCTCTTGGTGGGACAAACTCTCTGAACCATTTGCTGGCTAACTTCTGGTGGTGCTCTGTGCTGGTCGATAAGAATTAGTTTCACTCAGGTGGCCAAATTAATAATAATAATCGTCATTTCCATTATGCAAAGTTAATTTCTCAAACCCACTCTGCCTCAAAATCTTAACCTCTTATATTTCTGTTTCTATTTAACCTTCATGCCATTATAACACGTCAATCAGTATCTTATTACCATATTCAAACATGAAATATTTTCATAACCTGCCAGAACTTGTGTTATATTTGTCTGTTCAATAAACGTCACATAAATAGTGCAAAACGTAATTCAGTGTGTGTGTGTTTTGATATGATTATGACTTTAATCCAAAGTGAAGAACATGATTTATTCATGATTTAGGGTAATTAAATGTTGAGACTGATAACTAAAACTTATAGACTTATGTAATATTTCCCTCTTTTGAGAGGGTGGTGCCAAGAAAAATCACAATTTATGAATTATTAATAATTCATACATATCTATCTCAAAATAAAATATACCCTTTCCCCTACACTGTTTAGCAGGCCTTTGGTACAATTAATTAGACATATTGTACCTTTAGTTTAGCATTATCATGTTTCAGTTTATGTTAGTTTATTTAGCCTTCCTGAACATTTAGTTTAGTTTAGTTTAACAATCTAGCAATATCTAAAATATGAGCTAAGATAGATTCCTAATTGTTGTTTAGTTCAGCTTTACCTTTGTCATGATTTCATTTAGATTATTTTAGCTACTATTTTGACTGTCTTAGCTCAGGTTTAGATATGTTTATTTTCATGATTTTGTTTAGATTATCTTATATTTCATTTGATTGATGTTTTTACTTTTGTATCTCTATATTTGATTATGATGTTTTTATGATGTTTGATATGATGTTTTTATCTGTATTTGTTTATATACCTGATTGTTGTTCCTGTGTTGTAAAGCACTTTGAATCACCTTGTTGCGGAAAAGTGCTATATAAATATATTTCACTTCACTTCACTTCTTGCGGATTGGATTTTCTATTTATAATGGAAACATGGATGAACAACTGTGAATCGAATACTTTTTGTGAACTTTTGCCACTGGACTGTATCTACTTCAACTCTCCAAAGATGACAGATCGTGGAGGAGGCATAGCAGCTGTTTATAGGTTGAGTTACCTCTGCAAGCAGCTTACGCCAATCACATGTTCAGATCTGAGCACATGTTCAAATTCGGATCTGCTCTCCTGGTGCTCTGTGCTGTTTTATACAGACCACCAAAGTACAAGGATTTTATTGCTTACTTTGCTAATTTTTTTGGTGGGAGTCCTGCCTAAATATGATTGATTTTAATTGTTGGAGATTTTACCATCCATGTGTGCTGTCCTTTTAGACCATCCTGTTAAAAAAGCCAATGCTTTTTTTTTTTACATCTTATTGACTATCATTGACTCTTTTAATCTTTAGTTTGTGTCTGGTCCGACACAAACTGAACGATCTTGTTTTAACATATGGTTTTTATATTTTTCACATGGACATTTGTGATGCTTCTTTTTGTTACGGCCAGTGGCCTATGTATATTTTGGGGGGTTTTTGGTCTTTCTTTTTCAGTGTAAATTTGCAGGTGCAGTCCCAGCTTCCTACCAGCTGGCGCCACTGTGGGAACTTGTAGCCCTCCTGTGTCCATTCCTGTTTCCTGTATTTCCCTTCGGCCACTTCCTGTTGCAAGCCTCCTCTCATCCAGATTGGACACTGACTTGATTGCCCCACCAATCCATGGAGAGCCCTTCTTATTTAAACCACCACAGACTGCACGGCTGTGTTGGCTGTGTCTTTCTTTGAGCAGCTAGCCTCTCTGTTGGGTGTTTCTTGCCTGTTGATCCTCAGAATACTGTTCTGTAACTGTGACACTTTGTAAACTGCTTAATGCTGAACGTGTTATTAGGTTTTGTTCAAGTTAGTGGCTCCTTTGAAGTAGCTTGTGGCTTGTAAAGTGCTGTTGCTGTCTAGAGCATCAGGACTAGGGCTGTGGCCTAAAGTCATCTTAGATTTTTTTTTTGAGGTTGAAGAACTTTAAGTTGTATCTCTAGTATTTAAGATTTGTGTTTTGACTCTCGAAGATTGTATTTTGTCTACTGTAACTTTTTATTTCTTTGTTCAAAAATAAACTGGGCAATAAACCCCTGAAAATTTTTTAAAACCATCTTACATCTGGTTTGAATGTTACTCCCCATCCCCCGTAGATGAGCTTGGTTGTAACACCACAACATGCCTGTTGTGTTTGACATGTTTCTCCCATGTCTTGTGGTCAAACTTTGTGCTTCCATGCAGAGTTGTTGAGTCATTCACTCCTCCACTGTCAGTCAGTTCTCTGCAGTTTTTAGAACAGCAGTCACTTCTAATGATTGTGTGGGTCTCTGTTCAGATGTTGAGGCTCTGTACTCTCACTTCCCCTCAACCTGTAAAACTGTACTAGATGCTTTGGCTCCACTAAATATCAGACCATCTTAACCCAGGACTGACCCCTGGAGGAACAAAGCCACACATGCTGCCAGGCGCAAGTGGAGTAGAGCTGAGTGAAGATGAAGAAAAGGACAAGTTGCAGGTGTCTCTTCAATCAGTGTAAGATCTTCTTCACACGGTTAAGATTATTGATCAGATGAAGCCTGCTGGGTCTGCAATTGATCCAGTTCCACCATGTCTTTTTTAATAGTTTTTTTTCTACCTTGGCTCTTTTTGTGCTCAACATTAAAAGTGGCAGCTTGGCAAATGGACATGTACCTGTGAGTTTTAAACATGCAGTAGTGACACCTCTGATTTAAAAAAGTCTGTCCTGGAACCCCACTGTACTGTCACATTTTACACCCATCTCAAAGCTCCTTTGTATGTCCAGGATCATGGAGAAGATTGTCTATTGCCAGCTGAGCTCACACTTAAATGAGCACAATCTTCTTGAGGTTTCAGTCTGGCTTTAAAGTCTGTCACAGTGCTGAGTCAGCACTTTTGAGGGTTTTTAACTTTGGTCTTTTGGCCACAGACTTTGTCCACTGTGTTGTTTGCTGCTGTTGGACCTAACAGTTGCTTTTGATACAGTGTACCATCAGATCATCCTATCTTGTCTTGAGAACTGGGTCAGTGTGCAGAGTGTCACTTTTAACTGGTTTAGATGCTGTTTAATAAAGGTTTTTTATGTCTGTGTTAGAGCCACTGAGTCCTCTGTGGCACTTCTTACTGGCAGAGTGCCTCTGGTCACTATATTTGGCCCTCTTCTCTTTTTACCTCGTCCCTATTGGATATATTCTCCGGAAACATGATATTGCCTTCCACTTTTATGCTGATGACACCCAAATTTATATGCCACTAAAACAGGATAATCACAACTCTGTGAACCAACTACTGGACTGCATTGGAGAAATCGAGACATGGATGTCAGTGAACGTTTTACATCTTAATGAACAAAAGACTGAGGCTGTGTTGTTTAGACCTAGTGATGCCTCAAAAATCTGTGCTGATCTCAGTCCTTTAACACAACACCTGACTCACACAGCAACAAACCTGGGTGTGAAGCTGGACAGTGACCGTAAGCTTGAAGCTCAGGTCAAATCAGTGGTCAAGACCAGTTTTTATTATTTAGGACAACTGGCCAAGGTCAAACCATTTCTGTCACAGCGTCACTTTGAGATTTTAATCCATGTTTTTATCTCAACTCATTTAGATTACTGCAATGCTTTTTATGTCAGGGTGAGTCAGTTGTCACTCGCTTGACTTCAGCTGGTTCAGAACACTGCTACCCATCTTTTAACTGGTACGAGAAAACAAGAACACGTCACTCCATTTTTAGTTTCTATTTCTCTTCTTTTTCACTACTTTGGCTTCCAGTTTGTTTCAGGATTGATTTTAAAGTTCTTTTATCTATTTATTTTTTAACAGCCTGCACGGTCTCACCCCACAGTATCTGTCCGACCTGCTCCAGCAGTATGTTCACTTATGTCCCCTCAGGTCCGCAGATCAGCTCCTGTTGGTGGTCCCAAAGTCAATGAGGAGGTCAAAAGGTGACCAAGCGTTTTCAGTTGCTGCTGAAATAGTGTACAGAAACATCTGTACCAAGTATGGACTGGAAGTCCCACAGTCAAAGTGGGAGGCTCCATCAAGGATGATGGAGAATGGCAGGGCTAAGATACTGTGGGACTTCCAGGTCTAGACTGACAAACAGGTGATGGATAACCAACCAGACATTGTGCTGGTTGACAAGATACAGAAAAAAGCAGTAGTGATAGATGTAGCAGTCCCAAGCGACTGCAATGTCAGGATGAAGGAGCACAAGAAGCTCAAGAAATACCAAGGGCTGAAAGAGGAAATAGAGAAGTTGTGAAGACTCAAGGCTTCACTTGTGCCAGTGGTCATTGGAGCACTTGGTGCTGTGACCCCCAAACTGTAAGAGTGGCTCTAACAGATCCCAGGAACAACCTCAGAGATATTGATCCAGAAGAGTGCAGTCCTACGAAGACCTAAGTTACTGCGCAGAACCCTCAAGCTCTCACTCTCTTACCCTCAAGGAACCAAGCTTGAAGTGAAGTATAACTGTTTATGTAGAACAAACATGAAAAAGATGGGAATTTTGTTTGTGTGAGTGTGTGTGTGTGTGTGTGTGCATATACACAAATGGTTCATATTTTTACACTCCCAGGACTTCATATAACTCTAATTCTGACAAAGTTGGGATCAGTGGCGTCTGGCCAATAGAGGGCGCAAGGGCGCTGTCCCACCACTCACATTACCTTGAATAAGACGTAAAAAGTTTTAATAAAAATTAAATAGTAAAATAAAAATATTTCGAAATATATGTATATCTATTTTTAGTTGTGTAAGATGCTAAATGGCTTGCACTTATATAGCGCTTTATCTAGTCCAAGGACCCCAAAGCGCTTCACACTACAGTCATTCACCCATTCATCCACACATTGATGGTGGTAAGCTACATCGTAGCCACAGCTACCCTGGGGCGGGCTGACAGAAGTGAGGCTGCCATCACACCGGCGCCACCGAGCCCTCTGACCACCACCAGTAGGCGAGGCGGGTGAAGTGTCTTGCCCAAGGACACAATGGCTGAGACAGCCGGAGCGGGGGCTTGAACCAGCAACCCTCCGATTACAGGACAAACCCCTACCTCCTGAGCCACTGCCGCCCCGTAAGATAAATATTTTATAGTTAATGATAAGTAAAGTTGTTTTGTTCTTCGACGTTGTCTGATTGGTGACGTATTTCCGCCCCAGGGCACAAAAATCTTTGTCCATAGACTCGTTAAAAGTTGTACATGCGCAGTAGCTCCTCTTTAATACAAGAGATAGGACCATTCAGGGCGCACCTCTCCTGTGCCCAGAGCTGACTGCAGCTCGGTTTGCAATTCACCACCCTCCCGCCACGGGCTGATGTCACACCCGTCTGTCAGAAAGTTTGCCTGATTGAAAAGTCGAACTTATTGCTTCAAAGACAGCAATAAGTTCATTACGTGACTAAGTTACATACAAAAGGTAATAAATAAGTTCATAGTTAATAATTAGTTTAAGAAAATTTATGCTAAAACCTGTTTGAATGTTTGGTTTTGAATTCTAATCGGAGTGAGACATCTGATCTTCATTATACTGTACGTGCAGAATACGTTACCTAGTGAGTGCTCTCACCATAAAACAAGCTTTGACGGATTTTTACCGGTAAAGTTTTGAAAAATAAGAAAGAAAACAGGTCTTATAAACGCTAAATGTGTCCTACAGGCCTGTGCCTTGGGAGACCTCCGTCTTTGTAAGTATTGGTGTGTTCAGGAAGCTCTTATGCATTAATATGTACATTATAATGTTGCTTTTGTTGTTTTAATTCATGTAAATACACTGGTGTGATACCTTAGTATATGTTTTGGTCCAAAACATATACTAGGGTATCACATAATAGACATATACCAAAGGTTTTGGAAACTCTACCAGCCACCACTGGTTGGGATGTTGTGTTTCATGTCTTTAGAAACATTGCAATGATTTGCAAATTTTATAAGCGCATTATTTATTTACAATGGAACAGAATAAACAGATCAAATGTTAGAATTAATACCCTATTTTAAATAGAAACAAAAGTCATTTTAAGTTTGATGACAGAAACACAAAAGATGGGAGGAGGGTAAAAACAGTCTGTGAAACTGATACAAATAATGGCATTTTTGCAACTAAATTGGCAACAGGACTAGGTCTAGAGGCTGAACCCTTCAGAGGTGAAATTAGCAGTGGGGCACCAAACTGCAAACATGTCTAAAAATAGTGGAACAAATTCAGAACAACGTTCCTTAATGAAAAATTGAGAAGACTGAATATCTCAATATCTTTATATTATTAAAACATTTCACGAATCTGGAGAAATCTCTATGTACAAACTTCAAGACCAAAAGTCAATATTTGATGCTTGTGATCTTCAGGCCCCCAGGGGCCACTACATTACAAGAGGTTTTATTCTGTTTAGACATCAACTGCACGGGCTCAGGAACACTTCCTCAAACGATTGTCTGTAAATATAGTTTACTGTGTCATTCACAAATGCTGGTTAAGCTGTATCATGCAATGAAGGAGCTGTATTTGAACACCATCCACCCCTTCTTAGCCTGTCTACTCTGGGCCAAAGCTCATTTTACATGGGACTGAGGCAAAGTAGAAAACCTTTCTCTTTGTGACTTGCAAATATTTGTATTCCATTTTCATTTACATCTGCACAACATCCCAACTTTGTCAGAGTTGAGGTTGTGTGTGATAGATCTTGCTAAATTCTATTTTAGGATCCCAGAGCTACAGGAACAAAATAATACACAAAAATGTCTGTAAGCAAAAACAAACAGGAGAGAATTGAAAGGTCATAATTTCTAAAGAGTATCAGTTTAGTTTCTTGGCATCTGTCATACACTTCCCAATCTCAAGACATTTCTTGCTGGGCAGATGAGCTTGCTCAGCAGTAATAGTTAATAATAGTAATAGTTACTAATAGTTTCAAAACATTCCACTGAATGATACAGAATGTTTTTTGTTAAAATGTTTTATCATGTTTTTTTACCACTTTACAACCACTATAAAAGGTCAATCTTTCTTTTAGAACAAATTCTAATCAGTGTGTTTGGCTTCTCAGAAACGGACATCACAATCATCGATTTTAGAGAAGGAGGGAATTCATTAGTTACATTTCGAACTCATTGTCAGAGGATTTCTTATAAGCACATCAGCTAGAAAGTCTGTATGTGTTAGTCATACAACTTGATTAATTTTAACTTCTGTTGGGTGGAGCATTATTAAGTGTTGTTAAGCCTTTGGTTTCTATGTAAAACTGATGTACTATTGCAAATGCAAACTACCGAATGGCATGTCTAACCATTAAGTTGGTGTGAATCCATTTCAGTAAATGCTTAGTTGATCCATTTCAGTAAATGCTTAGTTGGATAGTAAAAAATGATACTCAAAAGCACAAAGATAAATGTTTAACATTTTAAGCTAAAGTTCAGATTAAAGTTATGTTTCCAGAGTCTTTGTGGGGGGAAACTGCAATGTACTGTCCTCAAATATTAAGGAAGAGAACTTCATCTGTGTAAACACAGAAGTAGTGTTAGAACGGTTACATAAATATTCATGTTCAATGTTCATGATCAAAATGTGGAGTAAATAAGGGTCAACACAGCAGCTCAACAGTCTGAATATTCTACAGAAGTAGAGGCAGCAACGGAGCATTTTAGAACCACAGATAGCAAAATATAAGAGCAGTGGGAATACATCAAACCTTTTTTGTGAAGAGCTGTAATGACAAGCATGAAATGATGAAAGAGATAAAAAAAAACAAATAAGCTAAACATTTATGTCTTTAGTGAAAGTCAAAAGGATAAAAGGTTTAAAAGTTTTACTCCAAATGATTTTAAGTTGGCCTCTCAAAGTAAAAACAAGTGGGGTATAAAGTTTTAAACTTTGGAGACAGATGTTTCACAATGAAGACTCAAAACAAATGGTTCATTATTAGTGCAAAATGAATATATGATGAAAACAGTTAGGAATCTTTGAAGATTGTACAATATGATTTTTCAAAAGCAATCATTATTTCAGACAGGTGTTTTTTTAGTTTATGACTAAAGACGTGCAGCTGAGCTGTCAGCATGACATTCATTAAATTTGAAAATGAAAAAAAAAAAAAAGAGTCAAGTTTCTAAAGAACACATGAAATGCTGGTCGTCTTTGGACTAAAATGTACTTGATTACTTCATGTTGGAGTTTCCATTTCTGTGGACAGAAATTTTTACTGTAGAACAAGTTCAATTAAACTTGAATTCAGTTTATTTATATGGTGCCAAGTCACAACAAAAGTCGTCTCAGGGCGCTGTATAAAAACAAGCACATACATTATAAAAAGCCAATTAGTAAAAGTTTTCTATCTAAGGAAGCCAGCAGATTGTGTTGAATCTTCACTTCGTTGCAGTCTCCTACTGTGGCCCAGAGGGGTCAACAAAATGCAAAAGTCTTTCCTCACTCCAAGAGCCAACAGCAGCTATGACTGTATTTTGTTTTGTAATCTTTTAAAGATTACTTTTCCTTCAGCGTGTGTGTGTGTGCGTGTGCGTATGCACAGTGCACAAAAATATGAAGAAATTATTGTTGTGCTATGTACAGAAGGCTCAGAATTGTATGTGTAGCCCTGTGGTAAATTGAGGGGTTTGTTTCTGAGATTGTGACTGGATATGACCATGTCCTTATTGTTGGTGATTTTAATATACGTGTGTTGCCAGACAAACCTTTGGTAAAAGAAAATTTTATTTCTCATCAACTCTTTTAATTTGGTGCATTCTGTGTCTGGTCCTACACATGAAAAAGGCCACACTTTAGACCTTGTGCTGTCTTTTGGATGGCCTGTGTCAAATTTGGAAATTCATGACTCTATAATCTGTGATCATATGCCTGGAACACTCCAGGCTATTCTTTCTTTTGCTCCAGTTAAAACTTGCGCCCTTGGTTAGAGCTGTCGGATCATTAACCCCTCCACTGCCAGACAGAGTACTGAGGTTTTTGCCAGCTCAACCCTCTTCAACTGATGCTGAGGAGCTAAGTTCTTGGCTCCACTCATCCTGTCTGTCTGTGTTGGATACATTGGCTCCTTTTCTGCTCCTTTGTCATGTGGAGTTCCCCAGGGCTCAGTTTTGAGGTATATTTTTTATTTGTACCTCTTTCCTCTAGGATCAATTTCCAGAAAACACGGCGTCTCCTTTCACTGTTACGCTGATGATTGCCAAATCTATGTGCCTTTAAGGCGAATTGATGCTTAGTCCAATAAACCTCTTTTACTGTGTCTCGGGGATCTTTAAGCATGGATGGCCCAAAACTTCCTGCATTTTAATGAAAAAAAAGACTGAGGTACTTGTTTTTGGACTTAGCGGAGCATGTCTGAGCCCTCCAGTTGGCTTAGACCCCCTGGCATTATTAGTTAAGTCCACAGTTACAAACCTTGGTTTTAAGATGGACAGTGACTTTAAACTTGACAGTCAAATAAGGGCCACAGTCAAGTCTAGTTTTTATCATTTCAGAAAGTTAGCAAAGGTAAAACCTATTCTTTCAAGGCTACAGTTTGAAACAGTAATCCATGTTTTCATTTTATCTAGGCTGGATTACTGTAATTCTCTCTATTTCAGAGTCAGCCAGTCCTCACTCACACGTCTGCAGCTGGTGGAAAACGCTGCTGCACATCTTTTAACAGAAACACATTACCCCTGTCTTGGCTTCTCCCCACTGGCTGCCCATGTATTTTAGAGTTAATTTTAAAATTCTTTTATTTGTTTTTAAGGTTTTAAATAGCCTTGCCCCACCTTATTCAACAGAGCTTCTTCACCGTTATTCTCCCTCTCGGTCACTCAGATCTGCTGACCAGCTGCTCCTGGTCATTCCCAAGTGTAAGTGGAAGCTTAGAGGAGACACTGTCTGTTCCCCTAAACTATGGAATGCTCTGCCTTTGCACTTTCAACAGGCCCCTTCACTGTCGATTTTTAAAACTCGTTTGAAAACTTATTTTTACTCAATGGCCTTTAACCTATCTGACACTTGATTTTACTTAATTTTTATTGGTATTGATTTTGTTTGTTTAACTGCATCGTTTTATTGTTTGGAATTGAGTTTTTAATTAATTTTGTGTGTTTAGCCTTGTTATTTATTTTTATGATTTTTTATTTATTACTGATGTTAAGCACTTTGTTCCAGCTGTGGCTGGTGTTAAAGTGCTATATAAATGAAGTTGATGATGATGATGATAAAATAGCCTCTGTTTTAGGATAACTTCCATTGTGGCTTTTGTTCTTGGGATGTGGCTTTTGGTGTTGTTGTTGTGGCCTTTGCATTTTGTTGACCCCTCTGGGCCACTTTAGTCTGCCATCCTGAGCAGCACATTGGCAACAGTGGAAAGGAAAAACTCTCTTTTAACAAGAAGAAACCTCCGGCAGAACTAGGCTCAGGACGAACGGCCATCTGCTTCAACTGACTGGTGTTTGAGAGGAAAGGAAAGAGACACAGACAAACATAGAATGACTAGTCCAGGTGTAGTTTCTAGGGATGAGCGAGTACACCACTATCTGTATCTGTATCTGTTCAACCATCTAAATGATCTGTATCCGTATATGTACTCAGAGTGGGCGGTGCCTAACCTGAAAGTGGGCGTGGCATAACCCAGAAGTTGGTGTTGTTTAACCGGTGGGGCTTAAAGCTGTACCTATTTTAAGTCTGAAATTGATATGTATAACAGGTCACAGGTGTAGCCACACCCACATGATTTAAGATTCCTAAAAAAGGAAAGCTGCCAGGCTTGTTGCTGAGTGTTGATTTCCTGTGAGTGACCAGGTTTTGGGCACACATCCTTTGTTTGACAATTGTGGGTTGCGATTTTAGTGGTGTTTTTGATATCTGAGTGCGGGGGACTCAACCCTGCAGGGTTATACCAGATCTTTTGGAGTCGACCTGGGCTAAGTGTTGGCTTTTTGTGATAGTTTCATTGCTGCTACCTGCTGTCCTTTTAAAGTTTGTTTCTTTTGTTAGTCCACACAGCTTTTTTGATTATGTTTTGTTTTTCCTTAGTGTATGTGAAGGCGGACTAATTTTTTTTTTTGTGTGTGTGTTTGTATGTCCTTTTCATTTTTGGGTCACTTCCCAAAATACAAACATTCCATGTCGCTGTTAACTTTAAAAACATCCGATCTTGTTTTGTGTGTCACTTTAAGGGTATCTTGCATGTAATATTTCTACTGTGAATCGAGTTTTCAATAAGCATTTGGTAGTGTTTTATGCGGGTTTGTGGTTTATTATTTACAAATTTAAATGTGGGTCGACGGATTGTAGAATTGACAGCGGATGCATAAATGGGAAACCCCCTTATTTCTGTGACAATTAATATTGTTAATTGACTTCATTCTCATGGCTGATTATTACCACCCAGGTGGGAAACACAACATATGGATTGATCAGAAGTTGCTATATGTATTGTTTATTTGAAAGCTATTTACAGAAGGGCCTCAAAATTGAGATTCAAAAGTTTTGGTTGCGCTACCAAAACTTGGCGCCATTTGTGTAAACAACGAAAGTGCTATGGACAACGTTGGCCCTGTGTTGTTGCTGTTTTTAAACTTATGGGGATTCTCCTGAGACTTCAGGAAGAGAGGCGCAGTGAAAGAAATGCTCTGGATGCTACGATTGTTGCGCGGAGTAGGACAGCTGTTATCCGACGGAGATTTCAGGCTTTACAGCGCCTTCAGCTGACAGACATCATAAACGTTGCAGGGTAAGCTAACGCTGTTGTTTATATTCATACCATCGCTCTTTATGCTTGCATCTGGTCACACCCACGACCAATGAGTGAACAGGAGCTAAGCTTGCACCGCCCACGAAGCAGGGCTGCCCGGCTGGCCAGACTCCGAAGCAGGGACCAAAGAAGCAGGGCCAACCTCGAAAAAATGCAGATGTAAATGCTCGCAAAGCAAGCCGAGTAGAGTGGAGCCGGAACCTTTAGAGCCGGTAGAAAAGGGGCATTAGTAGACCATTTTAGTAAGGTATTACAGAGTGACTTGTGGACAAATAAAATAGATTCCAAAAGAATTCTAACATTTTGTTGAGACAATTGCTCTAAAACCCAGGCCAAAGGTTGACCTAACAGATTGTTTAAAATGCAGTTAAATAATATGTATTTATTACCCACCAGGCCTTAAAGCTTTTTAGAAAGGTTTGCAGTTTAGCTACGTGATTTTCTCCAGATTGTTTTATGGACAAATACAACTTTGTGTCATCAGCACAACAATGTAAGTGTATAGTATTTCCAAATGATACTGCCCAAAGGATGCATGAAAGGAGAACTAAAATAAACCCTGCGGAATCCCATAAGTGAGTTTAGTATAAGTGGAAAACATCAGTGACGGAAAGTGCTGATGTACTGTGACGGAGCCACATTAAATTCCTCAGAGTATATGAAAATATAATTGCTGAACCATTCCTAATAGTACCTAGCACAGCTGTTACCCATAGGCCTGGTGATGTAAGAAGGTACTTGATTTTTTTTAACCTCCAGAGATCACCTCTGTCTAGTGCTGGGCGATATGGAAAAAATCCTATATCACAATGTGGATAATTTTATATCACGATAACGATATATATCACGATATACCCCAATTACGTACGTTGTCAGTTATTCACTGAAAAATATGAAAAAATAATCTAATTTCTTACTTTTTTCAAGCTTTATTTCAAAGTGACATTTAACTGAACTTTCACAAATGAGATCTGCTGCATTTTAGTGCAGCAATATATATGTACCTGTTACGACGTAACAGTATCAAAT
>NC_051438.1:1185346-1187857 GCF_001649575.2 Kryptolebias marmoratus
CGTAGCCTACGTTATGAAATATTTACATGAATCATTGATACAATTATGATAGAGACGATAGATGAAAATATATCACGATAGACACTTTTCTATCGTCCCCACGATATGTATTGTTATATCGCCCAGCACTACCTCCATCTTCATTCCTCCTAAGAAAGTAAGGAGAAGTCAGCTCAGCAAGTTCAACCTCAGTGTTCGTCTGGCCTGTCTGGTCTCTGTGAATCAAACTTATCATCTTTTGACATTGGAATCCTTCTCCCACTCAGAGACCTGCATCAACAAACTATAAGTAAGAACCTGCTTTATTCCCTCCTGGAAATACAGACTATACTGGTTTCTGGTTGCATTTTACAGTGAAATTTGTTCTTACTTACCTGTGTTTATTGTAGATATTTTTGACTCAGAATAACCATAACTCTGGGTACAAACCCTTATTTAAATATCACAAAAAACATTTTTAAGTGTCTTGGTTGGGATGAGGTGCAGAAGGCATGTTGATGAAGAAATAACGAGAAAAAAGCAGGACAAGAATGAGTGTAGTTGTTGATTCACATCTGTATTATTTAGTATTATCTCGCTGGAAGTTGATTTGGGGAATGGACACAATTTTGTTAGTAAAAAAACTCATGAAATGTTAGTGCTGACTTAAAAATTTGTTTTTCTCAAACAAGCCATCTGGTCTTTTAAATAGCTTTTTTTATAAGTTATAAAGCTGATATGCCAAGCCAACAAGGTTTTTCAAAGATTTTTCAGGAGCATCATTTACTTTAAAATCGACAAGATGTCTGCTTTAGGTTTTGAGTTGAACTATGCAGTAAAATATTACAATAAAATACAATTGTATTTATAAACTACTTTAAAAACAGCATCTATGACCAAAGTGCTGTACACCAACAAAAACAAGAGGTAAAACCAAAACAAAAATAAAAATGATAAAATCAAATAAAACACAACCAAAGCAATAAAACAGTTAAAATCGTCAATGTCATGACCCCTGTAGGTCTCTGCCCTTTTCTTGCAGGGTTTTGTAGACAAGCCTTTTGCAGGTGGTGCTGGTTGGTCAAAGGAGGAGATAGAAGCCACTAACATCAAGACACAAAGGTTCCTCACAATGCTACTTAAGTCCAGCACCGTAGGACTGTACACCAAGAGAAATGAGAGAGGCAGAGCACTGGTGAGCATCAGAGCCACCATGCAGGATGAAACAACCAAGATCCTAGAGTACATCAGGAAGAAAGCCCCCAATGATCATCTGTTAAGTGAATGTCTCAGGCAGCAGAAACCCAATGTGGAAGAGGCAAAAGAGGAACCCTCATGAAAAGACAAGCCCCTTCACAGCATGTACCACCAGATGATTGAGAACGTGGCTTGATATCAACAAGTCCTACCAGTGGCTAGAAAGGACTGGACTGAAGGACAGCACAGAGTCACTAATTATGGCAGCACAAGAGCAATAGAGGCCGGGGTCTATCATACCATGCAGGAGCCAAGATGCAGGCTGTGTAAAGATGTCCCAGAGACAGTCCAGCACATATCAGCAGGATGTAAGATGCAGACAGTCAAAGCACACATGGAATGCCATAACCAAGTGGCTGGAATAGTGTACAGGAACATCTGTACCGAGTATGGACAGGAAGTCCCACAGTCAAAGTAGGAGACTCCACCTAAAGTGTTGGAGAACAGCAGGGCTAAGATACTGTGGGACTTCCAGATGGAGACTGACAAACAGGTGATGGCTAACCAACCGGACATTGTGGTTATAGATAAGGTGCAGAAGAAAGCAGTGGTGATAGATGTAGCAGTCCCAAGCGACTGTAACATCAGGAAGACGGAGCATGGGAAACTCTGCAAATACCAAGGAATGAAAGAGGAAATATAGAGAAGTTATGGAGGCCTCGGTGGTCATCGGAGCACTCGGTGCTGTGACCCCCAAACTGGAAGAGTGGCTCCAACAGATCCCAGGAACAACCTTAGACATCTCTGTAGGGGAAAGGGTATATTTTATTATGATATGGAGACGTTTGAATTATTAATAATTCATAAATTATATAATGAGGCACCACCCTCTAAATGAGGGAAATATTACATAAGTCTATCATTTTTAGTTATCAGTCGCAACATTTAATTACCCTAAATCACAAGTTCTTCACTTAGAATTAAAATCATAACCATATCAAAACACACACACTGAATTACGTTTTGCACTATTTATGTGACTTTTATTGAATAAACAAATATAGCACAAGTTCTGGCAGGTTATGAAAATATTGCACATTTGAATATGGTAATAAGATACTGATTGTGTGGTGATTTGGCTTTTTTTTCTAGGTTTTGTTTTTGTTTTATTTTGATTTTAGTTCTTTGGTTTTTGTTTTGTTTGGTTGTACTTTTCGTTTTTGTCTCATGTTCATTCTCCCCCAGTCATTCACTTCTCTGTCAGACACGCCCATCTTCACCTGTCCCTACTCAGCAATCAGTCCACCTGTTCCCACTCACCTCGTTATCCCCAGT
>NC_051438.1:1187957-1188587 GCF_001649575.2 Kryptolebias marmoratus
AGAATCTGTTATATCTGAGATTTTGGAGAATAAGTTATATACCAGTTCATCTACTGGTTTACAGCCTGGAAGTGAGGTGCAGGAGTAGATTTGATATGAAGTTTCAGCTGTGCTGTCGGTGAACAGGCGTTTTGTGATAACATGTTTTTTCTAAGCGAGTCAACATAGATTGTACTTTCAAAAACAACAGAAAAATGATCTGATAGAGCAGGGCTATTCAACTAAATTGTTCAGAGTGCCACATTTACTGAAAGCCAACAGCTCGGGGGGCCGGATGTACAGCACTTAAACTTATTATGTAAAAAAACAAGTATTACTACGATCTGTTACTTTTTAAATTTGTTTATTTTGCTGTATTGAACCATAAATGCAATAAACAGAACCAAAATGTGTAAATGAAAGAAAAATTTTCTACTTTCTTCCCATAAAAAAGTGAGAATCTAATGAACAACAATAATAAAAACTAAAATGACTTTGATTTTATTTTTATTTGTGTTGTTTTGATGCAACTGTGGAGAAATGCAATGGTGGTCTGTCTAATTTGAATGTCAAAGTTATTGAACTTGAAAACTGATATATTGACAGATTGTAACCATACTAGACTGAGAGATTTTTTTTTTTTTTTTTTTT
>NC_051438.1:1189962-1198287 GCF_001649575.2 Kryptolebias marmoratus
TGATAGTGATTTTATATTTAGCAGAGCCAGCTTAAGTGTCTTGGGGGTAGATAATTTCACAGCTTGAGGTTGCTTAAGACAGGATTAATCTGAGATTTGATTTTAGGGCGCTGTGTTTCCTTGCTATTGTTCTATTAGTAATTCTAACAGGGATGCTCCTGTAGCTTACCGCCATTGGGTCAGACGCTTTCTAGAGAGTGACAGGTTTATTAATGTCTGGGCCCCTGTCTCAGAGGTCAGAGATACAGAGTTGATGTTGGTCTGATTGTTTTGTTGGACCATAATCAGGAGGTTCGGAACTCAAACATGCTTTTTGGGAACTTAAGAGAGACGTTCCTATCTGAATTTGTAGATCCATTTTCTCTGTAAAGTTAAGGAACATCAGCTGTATGGAGCTGTCCTGTGTTCCAGTACTGTTCTGAGGAGACAGTTCCTGCGTTGAACAGTCTTGTCTCACAATTGGTGTTGGTGACGTGTTTTCAGCTGGAGTCTTGGAAGATAGCTGGTTATCAGTTTGTTTAGGAACAGTGAGCGCCTCCTGACGTCAGTGTCCTGGATTGGGGGAGATGGCCTTGTGTAATTAACAGCATTGAAGATGTTGGCAGTGAAAAGTTTTTTTTCCCTCTTTATTTAGGCCGACTCCGTCTTGTTTGTATAAGTGATGGCGTTCCCAGAAGATTTTGTGATTGTCAATAAAGTTCACAGATTTGGAGGAACATTCTTTAATAAGTCATCTGTTAATCATAAGCAGTCTGCTGTAATTCTCATCTCCACGTTCAGGTTTCAGTATTGGTCCACTGATAAGGAACTTAATTTTCAGATATCCAAGTGTGCCTAGAAGATGGCTAAGTCCTTTTTCAGTATTTCAGAGTGCTTCTTGGCCAGATCATTGGCTTCAGTGTGAATGATTAGATTTTCAATGCTTGGATGATCAGTGGTTAGTGGGACTATTTTCTCTGTAACATCCGACACGGTGTCATTGGGGAAACAGAGTACCTTTGTTTTATTTTTGTTACAGAGATGATCAATACCATTTACTGCAGAATCCTCAACAATAAGGACTTCTGGCATTAGTTTTGGTTTCTGGGTCACTTTAGGAGGTGGTCGTGTTGGTCTTGTCTCATACCTCTTGTTGATTTTTGGAGGAGAGGTGTCTGTTGTAGGCTCCTGCTGCAGCACAGAAAACCTGTTTGTCAGTGGAATTCCAAAAGAGTTTAGTCGGTTTCCTGCCGGAAACATGATTGGATGTGTTATGGCTCGAGCTGGCTGATTTTCCCTTGATACCGGAGTCAAGAAAGGTGGAATCATGTCAGCTGCAGCTGCTTTTTGTTCTTTCTTTGGTGCTGGTGTTGATGAGGGGATGTTTCGGCTCAGTGCTTGCCACGCTGTATCATGTAGGTGAGGGGTTCGTCCTGTCAGACGTCGAGGCAGATCCAAATGATGAGATTTATTTTTCGGCTTAGCTCCGAGACAGTTCCGGATGGTTGAGCTGCTTGAGGTGCTTGGATGCTGTTTGTTGTCCTGAGGCATCGGTAGAGTTGTTTCATTTCCAGTAACTGCTTTGATCTCAACATTTACCTCCAGTCTAGACAACCTCTGTTCTATCAGTTCAAATACTGCTGGTGTCCTCAGCTACGACCGTAAGCATCCTGCTCTTGCTTATCTTGGATATAGCAAAGAGTGAAATAAAATTAAAAATCTACAGTTCTTGGGTTTGAAATAATCCAGTAATCTAGTATTGGGGGTAGGCAAAGTATAAGTAAATAAATGAAAATTCTAAATAACTTTAAAATCTGATCTTATAATAGCTACTATCAAATTAGGACGGGAGAGAGCAGGATAAGATGTTCCTCCTTTGAATCAAGAACCAGAAAGGGTTCGTCCTGTAACTGGAGGGTTGCTGGTTCGAGGCCTCGCTCTGTCAGTCTCAGCCCTTGTCCTTGGGCAAGACACTTCACCTGCCTTGCCTGCTGGTGGTGGTCAGAGGGCTTGGTGGCGCCGGTGTGATGGCAGCCCCACTTCTGTCACTTCTTTAACATCAGAGTTGCAGTCCAGAAACTTATTTTAACCAGATTAGAAAGTCCACATTTGACAATATAGTCCAAACTATACTAAGAGGGACCCAGGGTGCTCTGGCCTAGTTCATGTTAACCAGACCACTTTTGTGGGCTGGTTCTCAGGATGTAAATTTCTTCCAAAGTAGTATGATTGACACTTTTAATTCATCTTTGGACCCGAAAGGTTTGAGAAAAGAGTGTAAATCTTAGGTTGGTATCACATCGTGACTGTTTATGCATTCTTTTAGTCTGCTGGAAAGGGGTCTGCTTTTTCTGCTCTTGATAAGATCAGAGTGCCATCTGAGTTTCTTTCTTCTAAAACAATGGTGAGTTAATTGAGGTGAAATCCTCCCCTTTCGTGAGGGCTGTTAATGCAAACAGGTTTGTGGATTGGTAGTTATCTGGTGTTTCCGTAGTCCCTAAATCTGACGTATGACCCTACATCTCTGTCCAGAAAAATGCAGCCCAAGGAACAGCTAAGATATTGCGTAGAACCCTCAAGCTCCCAGGCCTCTGGTAGAGGACCCAAGCTGGAAGTGAAAGTGGAACCGCCCATGTGGAACAAATAGGGCGAGATGGAAGTTTTATTTATATATATATATATATATATATATATTGTGGATCTTGGTAGAGGTTTGGGTTAAAATTAAAGTATACATCAACATCACATTGTGAACCTGCCTTTGAATTCTAGATACCATTTTACCAACAGAATTTGCCCGGGCCTGCTAAGGGAAAAAATAATAGGTCACAATCATAAAGGACATGATTAATGCATAAATGGAATATGATAAATAATTCTGGTTTTGATAAAACATGCAGGTTCAGAGACAGTAATATAGTAATACAGAAGGAAAGGCACTGGAATGAAGTATGAAAAATAAGTCTGATCAAAGTGCACATCTTTGATTTTGATGGATCTGCATTCCTTTTTCTCTCCCCAGCTTTGCACTCTGCATCTTATTGGTATAAAGTAAGTTATGCAAAAAAAATATGTATATTTCGGCTCTATTGTTACTTGTAAAAAATGTTTTTCTTTCCACTTCTCTCACTCAGTATTATTGTATGTTATTGTTTATTTGCAGAATAATTATTTCTTCTTTTTCACTAAAGCTTGTTGCTTAGCATTTTCCTAAACATTGCTTACTCTGGTGAATGTAGCATATGGATTACTGTTTAGTACACAGTTGAGTTACTTACTTTTTCCCATCCTCTCTGGTACTATCATCACAGTATTTCACACCCATGCTCATAAACACACACACACTGTCACAGTTGTACACTTCATCTACACACATAAATGTAGACATACCATGGCAGAAATAAACCACTTCTTTCCTTCTCTGAATCACTCGACCAACCAACCCAACCACCCCCTCACACAAACACACACACATACCTTCACAAGCATACTGACACCATCCATTAGAGGTAGACAGGTGACAGCAGGCAGTGGTGGCACACTGTGACAAGAATGACACATTCTTTAATCACGAAGGACAGACACACACACACACACATGCACACCCACTCACACACACACACCTGTACTCCACAGGAGGAACAACATAGCGATGGAGGAGGGAGCTGGGGACAGAGGGCAGGTGGGAAGTGAGAAGATGACAAGTCCTGTTGACCTACAGAGGGAATGAGGAAAGAACAAAATGGCTCAGCAGAAAAAAGAGGCAATAAATGTGAAAACAAGGAACTGAAACAAAATACAACAAGGGATTTTGTTGTTGTAGCATAAAAGACAGAAACATTGATGCAGTGCTGTGAAAAAGACCATTTTATGATTCTCCTTTCCCCAACACAATGCACCAGATGTTTAGTTGTCAAGTGTGCTGAACCTACCTCTAACTAACTGTGGTTAGGGGTAGAAAAAGAAGCTTGTTCTCAGGAAGTACCCATTTTAGAGCTATTTACTCTTCTGTTTTCATCATCTAGTTTCTGGTCTTTGTTTTTTGTTTTCATGTAGAGTTCCTTTTCTTCTAATGTGCAATGAACGGTTTGTTTATTGCCAGTTGCTGAAGGTGAAAGAGTAATAATGTTTTTTCCCCGTGTCTGTATGTCTATTGTTCTGTTGTTAGATAAATTTATCATGAATCACTGGGTGAATGTAGAAGAAACAAACAGTAATTACTGAATTTAAATATACACGTTTTTGTATCTGGTAATACAGCTTAGATGTGAAAGCTGTCTTAAACTGGGTTTTTGACAAAAGTTAGGTGCTTGTAGAACTCAGTCAGTTTTACAGACAATAAACTAAAATTTGGTGTGGTAGTAGCTGAGGCCCATACCTAACCTATACTTTGAGCAATACCTGCTTGTAAGATATGTTTTAAAAACTTTCTCTGACTATGGGAGTCAACTCCTGACAAAGTCTGACTTTTATCAAAATGTCTCACTTATCACTGCATGAATTTTATGAACCTTTCAGAAATTAATCATTGAATGTAGATGTATAACCAGGGTTTCAGTAAGTTAAATTTATCATTTTTAGGACCCTTCTCTATCTTACAAATTTAAGATCTATATAAAGGTAAAGATGCAACCCAACTTACTGTCTAGATGTCAAACGTTCAGTGATCTAAAACTGCACTTGTCTGTCAATGAAAATTCAAATGCAAAGTGTTCAAAATGTCAGTGTATGGTGTATCTTGTCGACTTGTTTAATATGAAATCTGTACATGAAGGTTTACATTTAGTGAAATATGTGGGAAACCTACTGAATACAACATTATCATCCATTATTTTTTGATACTTTACCAATGCAAAATGTGCATTTGTAGCATTTGCTAAGGCACCAAGATAACATGTTGATGCTGGCTTTTGAGGAATTTTATATTTGCTATTCTTGAAAAAGAACAGAATTTACGATTTCTGAATAAAGCTTCAAATTTGTCAAATACGATCGCATTACTGACTCAACTCTTAACAAATCATTAGATGCCATTGTAAAGTATTATCTTGTTAATGATTTTTTTTGTTGTTGTTGTTATTATTCATTAAAACCACTTAAGTTGAAATTTAAAAAATGTCTATGTGGTGTATGTGTGAGGAAAAACCTATTTTTCTTTTTTGAGAGGATGTAAACCATCTCGCGACATGACAGCGGGGTTGTTGTCAACTTTCCTCCTCCTGAGTCATCTGTCATCCAGTGTTAATGTGAAAAACACCAACCTGTTTTCTTCCCCTCTGTGCTTCACCATTGATAAAAACAACCGGTTGACACTTTGCCAGAAACCAACAAGCTTCCCTAACCTTTTCTTGACCATTTCATTTTTTTCTCTTCTCTTTAGATATTTTCTAAGATTTTGTCTAGTTTGCTGCCTTCCATTCTCTTCTCCCTTTTCCACATAACCACAAAATATAAAACACAATCAAGAGAATGTAAAATTTGAAACCATCCGTTAATGCTGCATGGTCAAAAATGAAATAGTTTTTTTAAAGCAACTTTTCAAACATTGTATTTGAAAATAAGAAGTCTAAATAATCTGCCTCACTGTTTAAGCCCCCTGCACGCGTCAATTTATCTGATGATGTGGACAAAGTGGGTATACAAAGCTGAGTTTTCACTATACAACCTGGAACCTTTTTACACCAATGCTTTTTTACACAGAACCATCATGTGATGGCTGCAGTTGCAGCCACACAAATGTGGTAACATTCATTCGCACCACACACAATAGGTCACCTCACTTATATTTGGGTTTCTTTAAGTCTAGGGATTTAATTTACAGAATAACTGGTTTTGTTTAGTAGGCAACACATCACACTGTATTCTAGAATAAGTGTGCACATTTTAGTTTACATTGTTATGTTTTGCTTGATTTAACCTTTGTTTGTTTTTGAGTTTCCTCAGTGCTGACTGCTCCAATCCTTCAGGAGAACGAAGGGGTGGAGAAGGGGTGGAGCAAGCCGGCTGAGACTGCAAATTGGTTCATACCACTACTTATCATCCACGGGGGGAATGGGATTTTGCTATGTTAGTTTCAGTTAGGTTTTTGTGTGTTCTCCCCTTTGAGTCTTGTATGTGGCCTGATCAGCCAGTATTTAAGTTTCCCCTTTGTCTCAGTTAGGGAGGTCTGTTTGTTTTAGTTAGTCTGGGTTGATGTCTGTTACTTTGACCTCTTTTATGGGCCCAATTTTTGTCATTTCTTCCATTATTTACCCAAGTTTTTGTGTTGGGTTAAATAAAGAAACAACTATTTTTAACTTTAAACCTGTGCCTGGCTGTTCCTTAACTGCTCGGTCCATCACACATCAACATTTCATTTTGCCCTAGGTATGTTTCCAGAGAGCAGAAGATGTAAAGATATTTTTTGTGAGTGACCAAAATGGACATTTTCAGAAATTAGTATATCAGAAGGACAGCTTAGTTTAGGAAGTTTGGAGACAAAGTTAGGGAGATGAAGCTGTGATGGTTTGGACGTGCAGAGGAGGGATAGATAGAAAAACAAATAGAATTAAAGCTGCGAGCAGCGTTGGGCGGCCCTCGCAGCTCAGCGCCGCTTCGGGCTATTGGCGATCGTGGAGATCCAGCGACCACCCTCTACGGTCTTGTGCATTTCTCGCACCATCCATTAGGTGGTGCTTTTTACAAACGTCCGAAATTCCCTTTGGTCTGAATCAGTACAAGTCCTGTTGCATGCTGTGAAGTTTCACCTCCCTACGTCAAACGGTTCCAGAGTAAGAGCACATGTACTTTAGTGACCTTGAACTCTGACCTTGTGACCTTGAACTCCAAAGGGCTAATCTTTGACCCATGGAGAGTCCATCTGTGAAGTTTGACCATCCTAACTTACACGGTTTTAGAGTGAAGGCCTTCTTTTGCATGTGACCTTGACCTTTGACCTTGAAATTCTTAGGGATGATCTTTGACCCATGGGGAGTCCAGCTGTGAAGTTTGAACTTCCTACTTTACACGGATGACGACTTAGAGCATACAGGCTCTTTTGACCTTGAACTTTGACCTTGTGACGTTGAACTCCAAAGAGCTAATTCTTTACCCATGGGGAGTCTAGTTGTGAAGCCTGACCATCCTGAGTTGCATAGTTTTAGAGTGAAAGTGGTGGAATAAAAATAATAATGAAGAAATCCAACAGGTGATCTATAATCACTACCAACACCATCATTCCGCTTTGCCTGTTTAATTCTTGTTCCGTCTGGTTTTGCCTTCGCTCCTCGCTGTTGGATTTTGTTAGTGTTTGTTTTGCTGCCATGCCAGCCCTTTTGTTTGTATTTTAGTTTAATAAAGGATTTACGTTCGTTTTAAGCCATGCGTCTGTGTTCTGGGTTCGCCGCCATATCCCCACCTTCTGAGAGAATGATCCAGTCAAAACAAAACTCAGCGAACGTCATTTACGGTGTTGCTCTCTTCGCAGAGGAAGAACAGCAAATCCTTTTGGATTTGCGGAGAGAGCACCCGCTCTGTTTCCGGGATGGACCTTGTTTTCCTGCTGCAGTCCTCACCTCGGTTCACCGTCGCCGTCGGCGAAGGAGGACACCGACTGCGGCATTCACCATGCCTCCATCAGCTGCAGCAGTCCTCATGTCTTCATCTGCCACCGTCACCGTCATGCCCACGCCCAGTCTAGAGGAGGAAGAGGGGCATGTTTCTCAGTTCTTGGGAACACGCTTGGACTCCCAGGATCTCTAGTCACGACAGCCTTCACGCCACCACCGCCATGTCATCCACCAAGCCTCCGTCGACCACAGCAGTTTCCACGCCTCCATCGTCTCCAGAACAGTTCACAGACTTTCTAGCACCACTCACAGCCTCTCAGCGCCGCCTGCAATACCTTCAGTCCCGCTCTCAGCGCCGCCTGCAGTGCCCCCAGTTTCGTTCTCAGCATCGCCTGCAGTGCCTCAAGACCCAATCTTCGGTCCCACCTGCAGTGGTCCCAGCTCTACGCTCAGCCACGTCACCAGCTCCTCTCTCAGCCACGCCATCGGCTCCGCTCTCAGCCACGCCATCGGCTCCGCTCTCAGCCACGCCATCAGCTCCGGTCTCAGCCACGCCATCAGCGCCGCTCTCAGCCACACCATCAGCTTCGTCTGCAGAGCTTTCCGGGCTTCCTGAGGAGGTTGAGATCGTCGCTCCTCGCCAGTCCGCCCCACGCCAGGCCGCTCCGGAGGGGGTCGATGACGCATCTTCTTCCTCTGCTCCACGGGTGGGTCAGTCTGACGCCACCGCCACAGAACCATGGGCGGGTCGGCGTGACGCCGCCGCCATAGAACCACGGGCGGGTCAGCGTGACGCCGC
>NC_051438.1:1198387-1199034 GCF_001649575.2 Kryptolebias marmoratus
AATAGCCTGGTTGGTGTGCTGACTAGGTTCAGAAAAGAGCCTGTTGTTTTGATGTCTGACATTGAAGCCATGTTCCATCAGGTGCGTGTGCCAGATGAAGATACTGATCTATTGAGGTTTCTCTGGTGGCCTGGTGGTGACTTCAATCAGAGCATGCAGAAGTACCGGATGGGCGTTCATTTATTTGGAGCAACATCCTCTCCAAGTTGTGCTAACTATGCCCTGCGGAAATGTGCAGAAGACAACAAAGCAGATTTCAGTCAGCAGGTGATTGACACCATTCTGTATAGCTTCTATGTGGATGACTGCCAATTCCCCATATGGAATTGATGGTGGCTGTGTTGGCAGTTCGCATGGACATACTGTTGAGAAGAGAATTAAGGATATCGCTCCTTGATTCAGTGTTTTGGACAGACAGCACCTCTGTATTGAAATACCTCAATTACAAGTCTTCCAGGTTTCGCGTTTTTGTGGCAAACAGAGTGTCAGAGATTCTCAGGGCTTCTGATGCCTCCCAGTGGAGATATGTGAATACAACAAATAACCCAGCAGACCTTGCTTCTAGGGGTATGAAGGCAGAGCCTTTTCTGCATGACATTACATGGTTATCTGGTCCGGCATTTCTCACACAGCCAGAAACAGATTGG
>NC_051438.1:1200588-1202830 GCF_001649575.2 Kryptolebias marmoratus
ACCAGTACCTGGTTGAAGGACCATGGTATCCCTGTTCTTAATTGGCCAGCAAACTCTCCTGACCTTAACCCCATAGAAAATCTATGGGGTATTGTGAAGAAGAAGATGCAATACACCAGACCCAACAATTCAGAAGAGCTAAAAGCTCAGAGACCAAAAGGAAAAAACAAAAACCCGAAACGGAACCAAAACCAGAATCCTCACAATTGTCATGCTGAAAGACCCAGCCACATTTCATCTTCAATGCCCTTGCTGATGGAAGGAGGTTTGCACTCAAAATCTCACAGTACATGGCCCCATTCATTCTTTCATGTACATGGACCAGTTATCCTGGTCCATTTGCAGAGAAACAGCCCAAAGCATGATGTTGCCACCCCCATGCTTCAAAGTTGGTATGGTGTTCTTTGGATGCAACTCAGCATTCACTCTCGTCCAAACACGACAAGTTGTGTTTATACCAAACAGGTCTACTTTGGTTTCATCTGACCATATGACATTCTCCCAACACTCTTCTGGAACATCAACATGCTCTGTAGCAAATTTCAGATGTGCCCGGATATGTACTGGCTCAAGCAGGGGGACACGTCTGGCACTGCAGGATTTGAGTCCCTGGTGGTGTAGTGTGTCACTGACGGTAGCCTTTGTAACTTTGATCCCATCTTTCTGCAGGTCATTCACTAGGTCCCCCCCTTGTGGTTCTGGGATTTTTGCTCACCATTCTTGGGATCATTCTGACCCCACGGGCTGAGATCTTGCATGGAGCTCCTGATCGAGGGAGATTAGCAGTGGTTCTGTAGGTCTTCCATTTTCTGATTATCGCTCCCACAGTAGATTTCTTCACACCAAGCTGCTTGCCTATTGCAGATTCAGTCTTCCCAGCCTGGTGCAGGTCTACAATTCTGTTTCTGGTGTCCTTGGACAGCTTTTTGGTCTTCACCATAGTGGAACTTGGAGTGTGACTGTTTGAGGTTGTGGGCAGGTGTCTTTTATAATGTTAAAGAGTTCATACAGGTGCCATTGATACAGGTAATGAGTGGAGGACAGAGGAGCCTCTTAAGGAAAAAGTTACAGGTCTGTAACAGCCAGAAATCTTCCTTGTTTGTAGGTGACCAAATACTTATTTTCCACCCTAATTTGCAAATAAATTCTTTAAAATTCAGGCAATAGGATTTTTTGAATTTTCTTTCTCATTTTATCTCTCATAGTAGAGGTCTACCTATGATGTCAATTACAGACCTCTCTCATCTTTTTAAGTGGGAGAACTTGCACAATTGGTGACTGACTAAATACTTTTTTCCCCCACTGTGTGTGTGTATATATATATATATATATATATATATATATATATATATATATATATATATATATATATGTGTGTGTATGTGTGTGTGTGTGTGTGTATGTGTATATATATATATATGTATATGTTTATATATTATTAGTTTAATCTTATATAATGCCCATTCAAAGTATTTACTTAGTCATTACTTATAAGATTAAATCCTGAAATCTTAGTGCTTTTTTTTTCTTTTGTCTTAAATGTTTTTTGTTGGTCCTGACAAGGCGGGACTTGGCAGGATTCAGAACAGGCACACACTGACAAAGTTTTAAGATGTTTATTGTCAACGAACCAAGAACAGGATCAAAGTCTCTGGACTGGACACTCACGTGACCGCTAGGAGGCGGGACCGGAACAGGTAAGTCCTCCGTGAACCAATGTTCGGATCCAAACGGGGGAGTCAAAAGGGGGCTGAGGCGAGAGGGGAAATCCAAGTCCAGACAGGGGGTCGATACCAGTGAATCCGAAAGCAGAAGCCAAATCCAGAAAGGGAGAATCCAAGAGGCGAAGTCCAGAGAGGCGTAGCGAGGTCGAGTACCGGGAAGCAGAGTCCAACAAGGTGTCCAGAAAGGGGCAGGCGAGAGACGTGGGTCGAGAGACAGGCAAGGGTCGTGATCAGGCAAAGGCAAGGGAAGTACGCTGGACATCTACTGGCTGTAAGGCTTTCAATAATCTGGCAACGCATGGCTGGGAGCTGGGAGTATATATACAAGATAGAACAGGTGAATGCCTGAAGCACTCGAAGCTGCCAAACAAAGGCTCCAAGCCTTGGCCAGCCGCCTAAAGAGATACACAAGAGAATGAAGCCAGGAGAATTAACTGGCTCTTCTCCACCCAACCAGCTAAAGTGTACTTTCAATGGCAAGGTAACAACAACAGAACAGACCCACCAAGGCTGGAGAC
>NC_051438.1:1204178-1206099 GCF_001649575.2 Kryptolebias marmoratus
CTTAGGAGAATCATTTTCAAACTGCGTTCGCTACGACAAGACGAGTGCCCGGTGGAAAGCCATCACAGACGCCGTCACGTTTTATATCGCAAAAGATATGGTGCCTATTTATACAGTGGAAAAGCCCGGCTTTATTCAACTGCTGAAAACTTTGGATGTCAGGTATGTACTACCTAGCCGCAAACATTTCACCGAAGTTTCCCTGTCACACCTGTACAACAACACACATGAAAAGATATCAGAGAGCTGGAGGATGTGCGTTTTTTTTTCTGCAATAACGGACTTATGGTCCAGTCGAACAATGGAGCCGTATATGAGCTTAAGACAACATTTTGTTGACAAAAGCTGGGCCAGTCCCAGAAGGGATGATTCAAATAAAAGGTTTTAAAAATATTTTCTGCAATTTGTTATTTCTGTTTAAGAAAGCAAAGGAAGGATGAAGATCGAATAAAATCGAATTTGGGATGAAAAAACTTGAGATTTTTTTTAGGCCATATCGCCCAGCCCTACCACAAGCAAATGGCAACCTTGATGAGGCCACAAGGAAAGGCGCCACAGCCAAATACCTCCAACGAATAAGGCAAGTCCTGAGAAGCCAGCTCAATGGCAAGAACAAGATCCATGCGATAAACAGCTATGCCTTAGCAGTAATCAGATACTCTGCAGGAATAATTACCTGGCCAAAGGAGGAGATGAAGACCACAGATGTTAAGAATCGGAAGCTACTAACCATGGAGGGTTCCACCCCAAATCCAGCACCCTGAGACTGTACACAAGCCGTAAGGAAGGAGGCAGAGGACTAGTGAGTGTGAGAGCCACTGTCCAGGATAAATACATCAAGGACAAGGCCTCAACAGACAATGTGCTCAGTTCTGTTTTATATCCTGACATTGTGAAATTGTGTTAATATGCCATTGGCAGTGAGCAACATGTGTTTAAGTGTTCTGAATGTGTGTATTGAGAATGTTTAAAGCTGAAGCTAAGCCTGCCAGCATGCATGTGTTAGTTCCATGCAATCTGTGAGCTGTTGAACTAGACAGTTGTATATGGTTATATCTGGAATGGTGTATGTTAAAAACAGTCCAGCTGCGCATATAAAAAGCTATCTTGATTCAAAGCAGAATACATAGGTCAAATGTATTATGACATGTAATTCATATATTGTGAATTGTGCCATGTAAGAGGGGGATTTCATGGATATTGATGATTAACCCTTTAAGGTTGATGCGAGCTCCAGAGACCTTAGAGGGTTAAAATACTCTAGCGGGAAACATCCGCCCTCTCAGAGACTGTTTTAATTTGTGTCCACAGTCCAGACTTCAAGCTTTACACCAGTTTTTAAATTGTCTGGATAAGCCAAGCAAAACCAGAGTTATGATAAATAATTCACAACACATTTTTTTGTTTGAAAATCATTGTCATATTTGCAGCGTGTTAGAGCGAGAAGCGCCAAAACCGGGGAGTTTCCAGGAGAAAACTCCCCCATCTTCTGTCCCATCTCACCCCCAACCCAACCATATGAACCCCTCCCCCCCTCCAATCTAACAGAGGCTCAAAGTTATCTGTCAAGCGACCAAAAATCTACGGGAAGAAGAAGAAAGAGGCGCAAAAATTAAAGGAAGTTTGGCAGCCATCCATCCATCCATTCTCTTCCGCTTATCCGTGGTCGGGTCCTGGGGGTAGCAGCCTAAGCAGGGAGACCCAGACTTCCCTCTCCCCAGCCACTTGGGCCAGCTCCTCCAGGGGAATCCCAAGGCGTTCCCAGGCCAACCAAGAAACACAGTCCCTCCAGCATGTCCTAAGTCTTCCTCTGGGCCTCCTCCCGGTGGGACGTGCCCAGAACACCTCACCAGGGAGGCGTTCAGGAGGCATCCTCACCAGATGCCCGAGCCACCTCAACTGGCTCCTCTCAACGTGGAGG
>NC_051438.1:1208404-1214385 GCF_001649575.2 Kryptolebias marmoratus
ACCGGGGACAACTCCAGAGTGGAAGAGTGTCCAACCCCTCTCAAGGAGACTGGTTCCAGAGCCAGAGCTGTGCGTTGAGGTGAGCCTGACTATTTCTAGCTGGAACCTCTCAACCTCACACACCAGCTCAGGCTCCTTCCCCACCAGAGACGTGACATTCCACGTCCCAAGAGCCAGCTTCTGTAGCCGAGGATCAGACCGCTAAGGTCTCCGCCTTCGGCCACCACCCATCTCACATTGCACCCGACCCCTTTGGCCCCTCCCATAGGTGGTGAGCCCATGGGAAGGGGGACCCACGTATCCTCTTCGGGCTGATAGGTGAGGGGCCTGACGAAGTGCAGCCCAAAGACCCCTTATGATGAGTCAAAATATTGGACACAGTGTTCCCTCGCCCGGACGCGGGTCACCGGGTCCCCACTCTGGAGCCAGGCCTGGAGGTGGGGCACGTTGGCAAGCGCCTGGTAGCCGGGCTTTCACCCATGGAGCCCGCAAGTTTGGCGGCGCCAAATAAAAAAAAAAAAAACAAGCGTGGGAGTGACTTATGAGTTTTGTGATATTCAGGGCTCCCAAGTTTTGACCTGAGCTTTGAGTGAGATTTTGAGCTGCTAGAAGTCGTTAGATGACATCATCACCTAATTTGCATATTTGATGATGTTGATCAGGCTGTAGGAGAGAGGAATATCAGTGTTGGCAAGACAAAAAAAATGAGTAAAAAACACTCAAAATATGTTTAGAACTACAAAATAACTTAAAAAAAATAATTTTATAACTTTATTGCTTTGCCTGAACCCATACTACATAAATCAGTTTTTTTAGAATATCAAATTTCTGTTATGATTCATGTCCTGTCCATGCTATGTTTAGCACTCATTCTGCTCACCTGCCATGCCTGATTGCTTATCTGTTCCACCTGGGCCTTGCCCTACTTAAACACCCCTCAGTCTCTGCCTCCTTGCCAGATTATCGACAGCCACGAGCCAGTAGAGATCAGCGTTTTCCTTCCAAGCCTTCAGTGTTCTACGACCCCTTTCTGTCCACGGATTTACCCCTCCTGCCAAGCCCTTCACGGATCCCTTCTATTCTGGATTTCAGGACCCTGACCCAAGCTCTGCCTCACGACCACAGATTGCCGCCTGCCCCTCTAAACTAAGTTTGCTCTCTCTGACCTCCTGTGTATGACCTCTGCCTTATCATCAACTACGTCTCTGGGTGTTGCGTTTTGGAGCTCCTCGTGGAAATCTTCATTGCTTCTACAGAAGCCTGTTCCACTGGTTTTCTGCATCACCCTGTCGTAAGACCCTCTGTTCCTCTGCTCCACCCATCCACTGTTCTACAGTGCTGTGTTTGATGTCCTCTCTCTGAGCAGAAACCAGTTTCTGAAAATAAACTTTTTCCCTTTTGTACACTCCTGTGTGTGGTTGATTTTCCGGGTCCCCTCTGAGTGTCCTTACAGTTTCACCAAAATACAGTTTTGTGTTGTGGAATTGCCAGCTCTACATTCAACCCTCCTCTTGTATCTGGGGTTGGAACCACAGGGATTTATATTAACACTACAGAGTCAGTGAGAAAACAATACATTCAAAATTTAATGTCACAGTTTCTTGTTCCTGCCATGCCTCCAGCTTTCTTGCCACAGTATCTTTCCACAGACTCTCTGTTTTTACCTCTTCAGTTTTCTGCCTCTCCATCTTTAGCTCTCTGTCATCAGATAACAACACGATTCAAATTAAAACAATTGTGCTCCTGCGCGTGCTCGATGGGAGAGCGACAGGAGGGGAGGTGAAGGAGCGGAGGGGTGCCTGATCAGTGACTTGTCTCTGTTATCGATCATATCATTTACACGCAGACAGCTGGTAAATACAGGGGATGCTACTAGATTTGCGCCACTGTGGACACAGAGTGGAGCAGGTCTCCTCTCTGCTGTGAGATTGACAGCTGTCAGTGCTTGGGGAAGTGGACGGGGCTTACGGTACACTGCAGAATGATTGGTGCTTCCACACATTTACTCGCCAAAGTCTCCAATAACACAGAAAAAAGTCAGTAGATTTGTCGCTATTCGCGGAGGATTTCTGTTTTCCCGGATTTCACTGCTGCTGTGGCCAAAAAACGGACTGCCTTTACTAAAGTTAAGAAGGAGCTGCACTGCTGTCCAGGTGTCAAATTTGGTCTTTTCTTGCGGATTACTCTTCCAAGTGGACAAGTCCAGAGGTTTGAAGACCCGTCGCTCGCCATGGACTTTGTTGAGAAAAAGCTAAAAAAAAATGCGGTGATCCCTGACTCTGTTTGAATGTTTGCCCTAGGGCAGACATTTCTAGGACAAATTCTTGCGTCTATGCATGGGGATTGCTATGACTTTATTGACACTTTTGTTGTAGTATTTTGTCATGGTTGAATTTATCCCCCTTTTTTTATGTTGAAATACAATATTGTGCACCTAGATTTTGTTTTGGTTGCATTCTATTTGGAGGGCTGTTTTTCTTTACGATCTCTCTGAGGACCTTTTGTAGGTCGGACTATGGGCTTTTTGTGGGAGGAGTGGGCTTCGCGTATCCCATTTGGGGGGATGCTTCTGCGAGACGTTCGGTTTGTTTGTTCACTAGGTTTTCTTTTTGTGTTGTGTACCTCCAACTCTTCCTTATCTTTTCTTCTGCTTAACCTTTTGTTTTATCGATCAAGCGCCCAGATTCTTTCTGCTACTTATATGTCTTATACTTTGCTATGGCTTTATTACTAGGACAGGACCTCCAGTTTGCCAGGACTTCCAGTTTGCCAGTTTGCCAGTTTCAACTGCAAGGGGGTGAACAATCCTGTCAAACGCAGTAAAGTACTACATCACCTCAACCAGTTGGGAGCAAGAATCATCTTTCTACAGGAGACTCATCTTAGGAAACTTCACCGTTGTCTGCTCCCACCTTCTCCTCTTTCGAATCAACTGTGTGTCAGCTCTATGGACCTACCCCCACCATCATCGCAACCATCTACCGCCCGCCGAAAACTAACAGTGACTTTCTGAATGACTTCGCTGCTCTTCTCACTCACCTGTCAATCCTCTCACCAAACATTATAGTATTGGGTGATTTTAATATTCACATGGACGATGGAAATAGCCCTCTGACTAAAGACTTTTCATCCTGCCTCCAGAGTTTTGGTCTTCAGCAGTTCATCAATGTTCCCACTCATTCTAAGGGTCATGTCCTGGATCTAGTCTGCTGTTCTGGTGTTTCTCCCTCGGATTATACAGCAGATGAACTCGCCATAACTGACCATTTTCTCCTCTCATTCAATATCTGTCTCCCTCTCTCCATCACCAAGCTTCCCCGTCTCATCTCTTTCCGTAACATTAAGGATATTGATTTAAATTCTCTCTCCTCTGCCGTCAATTCTCTCATGGACAATCTATATTCAACTCTAGATTCAACCACCCTTGATGACTTGGTCTCATATTACAACACTGGTCTTCACTCAATACTCAACTCTCTTGCTCCGCTAAAAACCAGATCTGTTTCTTTTGTTCGCTCTGCGCCCTGGTTTACTCCAGAACTTCGGCTCATGAAAGCTAAAGGACGGCAACTTGAAAGGCTCCACCGGAAAACTGGACTGGTTGTTCATAAAGACATTTACAAAACTCACATATTGCATTACAAGGACTGTATCAATCTAGCCAAATCCTCCTACTACACTGGTTTAATTTGTTCAAATGAAGGCTCCACCAAGTCAATATTCTCCCTCTACAAGAACATCACCCAAGCCCCGGACTCCCTACCTTCACATCTGTGTTCAACTCAATTTTGTAATTCCCTCATGTCATTTTTTGACAGTAAAATTGTTAAGATCCACCAGCATCTCAGCTCACAACCCTCCCCCTGTCCTATTCTTGAACTTTCTCCTCCAGCCCACTCCTTCTCTTCCTTCGAGCTCCCGACGACTTCAGAAATCACAAGCCTCATCAACAAGTCCAAGTTGACCACCTGTTTGCTCGACCCTCTTCCAACAGTCCTGGTTAAAGCCTGTGCCCTATCTATACTCCCTCTCATCTCTGCCATTATTCACTCCTCTCTCTCCACCGGAACAGTTCCTGCATCATTTAAAATTGCTGCCATAACTCCTATCTTGAAAAAACCTGGCGCTGATCACCATAATNAAAGTCAATCTCACAATACAAATCAGAACTCAAAACACACCTTTTTAGATCTGCTTTTTCCACCTGACACAATTGGTTTGCCTGATTTTATATTGATTTTATACATTGTCTTTTCTTATTTATTTTTATTTACTTTGTTTTTCTTTTCTTTCTTTCATTGTTACATCTTATTTTCTGTTACTGCTGATTTTATTCTTTGTACGGTGTCCTTGAGTGCCAGAAAGGCGCCTTGAAATAAAATGTATTATTATTATTATTATTAAGAACATCAGAAACTGAAGAAGAACTGGGTTGGTCAGATCTATCATTCATCTTTTTCTGGTAAGGCCAGGGGAGTAGCTATTCTTTTACACAAATCTGTCCCTTTTACTTGTGATCAGATTATTTCTGATCCCAATGGTAGATACGTTGTTGTCACAGGTTCAATTAGGAATATAAGTGTTACATTAGCTAATGTCTATGCTCCCAACTGGGATGATGAAGCTTTTTATAGACGCTTTTTCTCTGAACTTCCGGATATGTCAACACATTATTTAATATTAGGAGGAGATTTCAATTGTTGGCTCAATTCGACACTCGATCGTTCTTCATCTAGGCTGGCCATGCTCTCTCGATCAGCCAAAACAATTGATTCATTTATGAAGGAATTTGCAGTATCTGATGCGTGGCGTTTTCTTAATCCTTTGAAAAGGGAGTACTCCTTCTTCTCACCTGTACATCATACATTCACTCGCATTGACCTTTTTCTTATTGATAATAGGCTGTTACCGTCCTTGTCCTTGTGTAGATACAATGCCATCGTTTTATCTGACCATGCCCCGCTTTTGATGAATGTTAAATTAGGCACTTTATTATCCCAACGTCCATTATGGCAATTAAACACACGTCTTCTCTCAAACACCAGCTTTATTGACTATATCTCGAAACAGATAGATTTTTTCCTAACAACAAATAGAGCACCAGGTATCTCTCCCTCCCTTCTTTGGGAATCATTGAAGGCTTTTATTAGGGGAGAGATCATTTCTTTTATTCATTTCGAGAATAAATTGAGGAATGAGAAGTTGAACACCCTAAGACGACAAATTGCACAACTTGATAAAATGTACGCGGCCTGTGCTTCCCCAAATGTGTCCAAAGAGCGTCTTTCACTACAATCCGAATTTGATATTCTCATGACTACAGAACTTATGTTGCGGTCTGGGGCACAGTTTTTCGAACATGTGCTCAACTGGTTTGAATCTTATATAAAGAACAGGGATTTCTTTGTTTCAGTCGGAAACTTCTCATCAGAGAGGTCAAAGGTCACATGTGGGGTACCCCAAGGTTCAATCCTAGGACCCCTTCTTTTCAATATCTATATGCTCCCACTGGCTCAGGTTATAACAGGAAATAGGATTAGCTACCATAACTATGCAGATGATACTCAGCTCTACATCACGATGTCACCAGGTGACTCTGAACCCATCCAATCACTGAACAGATGCTTAGAACAGATAAATGTGTGGATGTGCCAAAACTTTTTCCAGCTGAACAGAAACAAAACTGAAGTTATTATCTTTGGACCTAAAGAGGAGCGAACTACAATCAATGCGCAGCTCCAGTTATTACAACTAAAAACCAGTCATCAGGCCCGAAACCTGGGAGTAGTGATGGACTCTGACCTGAACCTTCAGAGCCACATTAAGACAGTCACAAAGTCGGCCTTCTATCACCTGAAGAACATCTCCAGGATTAGAGGACTTATGTTTCAGCACGATCTAGAGAAACTCATCCATGCGTTTGTCTTTAGCCGCATTGATTACTGCAACAGTGTCTTCACAGGTCTGACTAATAAATCAAT
>NC_051438.1:1214819-1245279 GCF_001649575.2 Kryptolebias marmoratus
TTTTGATGTCTTCGATGTTTTTCTCTTTCTTACTGTTTATTCATTGTCACATGCTGTTTTTATTTTGTTTTTTAATTATGTAAAGCACCTTGAAATGCCTTGCTGCTGAAATGTGCTATACAAATAAAATTTGATTGATTGATTGATTGATCAAAAGTTTTAGCTATGCGTCTTGAGTGTGTTTTGCCTACAGTAGTTCACTCAGACCAGACTGGGTTTGTTCAAAATAGACATTCTTTCTCTAATGTTAGGAGGCTTTTTAATGTCATTTACAATGACTCATTCCATAACAATCCTGAAGCCTTGATCTTTCTCGATGCTGAAAAGGCTTTTGACCGAGTTGAGTGGTCTTACCTCTTTTATACTATCAAAAAGTTTGGTTTTGGTGAAGCTTTTTTGACTTGGATTAAGTTGCTCTATTCTAACCCATAATAATAATAACACTCGGTCAGAGTACTTCCTCCTTCATCGCTCTACAAGACAGGGCTGTCCATTGAGTCCCCTTTTATTTGCCCTGGCTATTGAGCCGCTTGCCATCATGCGTCGTTCGAGTCCCACTATTGTGGGCATACGACGTCATGGTTTGGAAACTAAGGTCTCACTTTATGCTGATGATTTACTTTTATACGTTTCAGATCTGCAAAACTCTATTCCGGCTGCTTTGCACCTGCTTTCAGACTTTGGCCGGTTATCTGGGTATAAGCTGAACCTCGGTAAAAGTGAACTGTTTCCTATTAACTCAACGACTAGGGCTCTTCCGCTGCATGGCTTTCCTTTCAAAGTAGCCAATGACAGTTTCACATATATTGGAATTCGAGTTTCGCATAGGTACGAGGACTTATTTAATGCTAACTTCTCTCCCTTGCTATTGAAAATTAAAGAAGACTTTGAGCGCTGGTCCTTACTCAAACTATCTCTGGTAGCTTGAATTAACTGCATCAAAATGAAAGTTCTCCCCCATTTTTTGTATCTTTTTCAATGTGTCCCAATTTTTTTAACCAAACCTTTTTTTGGTCGGGTAGATTCTCTTGTTTCAGATTTTCTCTGGGAGGGGAAGGTCCCTAGATTGTCTAGACAACATTTACAGAGACCTAAGCCACTTGGGGGGATGGCCTTACCGAACTTCAAATACTACTACTGGGCTTCCAATATTGGGGTTTTAACAGCCTGGCTTTGGTGTGGCTCATCTTCTCCTGACTGGCTTGTAATGGAGACGAATTCGGCAAAACCAGTGTCTCTCGCAGCTCTATTGTATTCACCAATTAAATCTTCGACTGTTGCTTACACAAAGAATAGCGTAGTTAAAACCTCTCTTAAGATTTGGACTCAATTTCGGCGTTATTTTGGTCTACAACTCCTTTCTCCATATGCCCCTATTGCGAACAATCATGTCTTTTCTCCCTCTCTCATGGACAAAACTTTTGTGATTTGGTCAAACCTTGGCATTCAGACCTTCAAGGATTTATTTATTGATGGTGTCTTTGCAACCTTTCAACAACTCTCTGCCAAATTTACTCTCCCATCTCGAGATTTTTTCAGATTTTTACAGGTGCGCAGCTTTGTTCATAGTAATTTCCCCACTTTTCCTAGGTTGCCTGCAGACTCTGACCTTGACTCCTTGTTTGTGCCCATTCCTAGGCTGAAAGGATCTATTTCAATTCTTTGTACCCATATAGCCTTGATCCGCTCTAAGTCTTTAGGCTTAATTAAGGCCCTATGGGAGGAGGATATAGGAGAGGCTATCCCTGATGAGCTTTGGTCACGTATTCTAATACGGGTACATAAGTTTTCTATATGTGCTAGGCACTGTCTTCTTCAATGCAAACTTGTGCACCGTGTTTACTATACCAAGGCTCGTCTGTCAAAATTTTATAGCACTGTTTCCCCAGTTTGTGATAGGTGCTAACAGTCTCCTGCAAACCTTATACACATGTTTTGGTTGTGCCCCCAGCTCAAGAGTTTTTGGACAGAGATATTTGTTGTTATATCAGATGTGGTTGGCAGAAAAATTGATCCCAACCCCCAGAGTGTTTTGTTTGGGGTGTTTTCGGGACCATCTCCTTTGTTCTCTTCCCAAGAAAATTCTTTATCCTTTATGACCATTATTGCAAGGAGAGTAATTCTTCTTCAATGGAAATCACCACAACCTCCTTCTTTTATACATTGGTTGAGGGATATTGTTTATTTTCTTAAACTTGAGAAAATTAGGATGTCACTACGGGGTTCCTCTGACAAATTTGTAGGAACCTGGCAGCCATTACTACGATTGGTTGGTCAAGTTGATTTTCATTCTGTCCCAGTCTAGTCCTTTGTGAATGTATTCATCTGCTCATCCTGTGTCCTTTCTCTCGGATCTTCTTTTTCTTATGGCTCCATATTTACTTTCCTGGGAACAAACTGTACTTTTTTTAGGTATGGCAGAATGCATCTTAATTTTATTTATTTCAAAACATTTTTTATTGTCTGGGAGTGATTGGAGGTTGTTTTGTTCTGCTGTGTTCTCTGTTTGGTTCTTTTAACTTAAGGGAATTGTATGGTTTGTTTTATATGTATCACATTGTAATTGTATTGCTATGCTATTCCTGTCAATAACCAAATAAACAAAGTTGGGTAAAAAAAAAAAAACAACAAAAACTGATATTGTTGTGAATATTTGGTGTAAACTTTACCTTCAAGCAAACGTCCCCCAAAATAATATCAACGCCCCCTTTTTGAAAATATTGCTGCCAGCGCCCCCGTCATCCTCTCAACGCCCCCCAGGGGGCGGTACTGCCCCCGTTGAGAAACACTAGTTTAGAGATAACTTAAATAAAATATTTTATGGCTTTTCTACAGATCCTCTGCTGACTGACCTGCTCTAAATAACTGCTGCAAACACATACTTCCAATTCTCTAGTTGCTCCATATTTCAATTCTTGACCACTGAAAATTTTCCTTCCATTACTTTCTTAACCACTAGGTGTGGAAGAGAATTGCATTTGATGTCTTAGAGGCAGCTGCAGACTGCAGTTTACCAATTATGGAAGAGGAAGGGTGACGAGTTATGTTTTTGTGTTGAGAGAGCATAGAACTTTTCAGAACAGTACTTAGAAAGGATATGTTAGAAAGGTTTTTAATAATGTTAAGACAGGTCCTGGAAAACAGTGGGTCTGTACTGGGCCGGACTGATCTAGCGGCCTGGGCTGGTTTCTTGCAAATGATGTAGGAGTTCTGTAAACTTCTGACCAATCACAAACTGGTCAGAAGTATGCAGTACACACCAATGAATTCTGTCTGTTTCAAAGATACTTTGGGATCTTGTGGAATTTGTGATGACGATAGGATGTGACAATTAAAGAATCCCTGTGTTCTGGCACAAGGAGAGAGATAGTGGTACTCATTTATTTTGGTGTAAGAACTGCCTTTAGATCCTACCCAGGTGGTGTAGAATGTCTACAGGGTTCACCCTACAAATGTCTTCACCTCCAGAAGATGTGCAGTTGGCCACTAAATCACCATAATGACTAAGGAGTGGTTATAATCAAAACAGCACGGTTGAGCTGTCCTGACTGAAACAGGATAAGGAAGGATTTTACTCTGGGTATAAAACAGTGCTTTGAATAGGCGTCTGCTGCGACCACTGACTATTCAGGCATTGACCAGAGGGGAGGGAGGGAGGCACTTCACTTCTCCCAATGCTCTTATAGGAGCTGATCTCACACTTGCCATCTTAGCTGTGGAGGCTATGACAACCAGACATATGAGCCACATGACAGGAGTGCCACTTAAATTTGAACAGCAGCCATAAAATGGCAGCTTGTCTCTGAAGGGAAACATGTTGTACTCACATACAGGGGAAAAGAAAACACTCAAAATATCTGTTTGGAGGTTGGACTCTCCTTGTTGATCAGGTCAGCAGAGAATGAAAGAAACTGTAGTAGCTCACACTTAAACCAAAGAATTAACAATTAGCTACAGACTATTATTACCACAGTAAATGTGACAATCAAAATGTTGCATAACTGAATTATTCCAGATGGAACCATACCTCACTGTGATGGGAAAAGGTGCTTTGAGTTGAGACATAAATTTGACTCAGAACCACCTAATTATATTTATTTATTATTTAACACTGGCTAATTTTCTTCATTATTGCCAGCCACAAAATGGCAAAGGCAGAACAATATTTTTTTTTGCTGCCTGTCTGTGTGGGCCTGTGTCTGTTTGCTAGCAAAATACCTCACAAACCACTGAATAGATTTTAATATATGTCTCAAAAAGTAATGTTTGGATGCACATCTTTTTTGTTGTTGTCCTTATTCAGCTTTGCCACCTCAGCAGACCATCTGCCTCTAAGTTCAATTGTGTGTGCATTCAAGTTTTCCCAGGTAGATGAAAGGGTAGCTTCCCTGCACCTTCGGGTGAGGAGATGGGCTCTAAGTGTTGTTTGTGCTTATACGCAAATGAGTTCAGAATACCATCTTGAAGTCCCTAGCAGGGGTGCTGAAAAATGCTCCAACTGGGGCCTCCTTTATTCTGCTAGGATCCTTGAGGGGTCATGGGTAAGGTCACAATCCTAAGGTCATCCAGTTCATACATATTAGCCACTTGTTTGGAAAAAAAGGCATTTGTTATTATACTGTAAACCAGATAAACAACAAACCACTTTCATCAGTGATTGTAACAGTTTATTTAAATATTGCTTAACAGGACAAGATTCAGGTAAGTTCTGATTTCACTGAAATAAAAACAAACCATTTACTGCAATAACCCTTTTGAGCGCAATTGTAAGCATATACATTAAATACAGGTTCCCAGACATACAGTTTGCCGGCCATTCGCCGGCTGACCACCGGCCGACCACCGGCCGACCACGATTTAGTAAAAAAAAAAGATTAAAGTTGACAGAAAGTTGAAAATATGGCTATTTATTATTATTTGATATTGTAAGATATTTGTGCCAAATATTTACACAACTACAGTTTTACAAAAAGGCACTTTTGAAATACTTATTTAAATAAAAATACAATTAAAATAAATCCTGAAAAACAGACAAATGCTGTACTGTACTGTGCATATCTAATGCTGAATATAATAGCATCATTTTACTGTTAAACAAGGATATTATTTTTACTAAGCACAAAACATGCTTACCATGTTCAGTCTTGTAAAGACTTACATTACCTTTTGCACCTTCTGTTATTAGTCGTATTAGTCAATGTTAATTTTTGTTTTCGTGTGTACTATCAATAGTTCATAAAGTAACTAGTGTGTGAACCTCTGTACTGATGCTGCTGTGACACCTGAATTTCCCCTTGGCGGGACAAAGGCTATTCCTATCCTATCCTATCCTATCCTATCCTATCCTATCCTATCCTATCCTATCCTATCCTATCCTATCGCCACCCGCTGAATTTCGGCTCAACTAACCCTTTTTGGTTAAACCCGCTCATTTGATGTTTATTACTGTGGCTCCAGCGACCTGCTAACTCCAGCTATAGCTGAAGGCGGTTCGGCCTCAGGGCTCATTAGAGTTGCGCAGGGCTATGTGAACAGCGGGCGGTGGGGGCGTTTATACTTGGCGCTTACGTCGGAGCAGTACTCTCCAAAAAGACTGGGGGCAGTTCGCTACATAACCTGTGGAAATAGGGTTAAAAAGAGAGCAGATTGTTGAATGGAGCGCGGCGCGCGCGGTCCACACCATGTTATAAAAAGTGCATGACGTGACATCGCGCGGGGCCTTCGCACAGGGGCAGGGACAGCACGATAGGTAGCAATTTTGGGGGAGCGGGTGGAAAAAAACTATATAAAAAATGACGTATTTATAATAAACAAGCGGAGCTTTGCCTGGCAATCTGCCCTCATCTACCCATCCACAAACACATTCATACAGCACTCTACTACATCTCTACAAAGTCTATCTGAATAAATCATTCTCGAGAGGCTAATCAGTGCTTTAAATTGCATTCATGAAAGGGGCACATTAGAGGCAATGAGGTGATCAGTGTCTTGCCCAGGAACACTCTGATATGTGACTTCTGCCAGAAATCAAACCTCTGACTCTATTATTGGAGGACAACTGTTCTAGCCACTGACACACAGCTGCCCAAGATTTTCTAAAAACAGAAGAATAAAAAGGAAATGTTAAAACCACATAGTAAATAGTTTTTCCATACTTCTGGTACATCTTTTACAGATTTTATTAATCAGTTAATGTTATCTACTGTATGTTTATTTTATTAAACATACAGTACCTAACAGTACAAGCCCAATGAATCATGCCATGATATAGATGAACCAACCGACACCATAACAAACTAAATTTGGTGAGGACTGTGTGTCTGAAACAAAGTTATTTAAAATATTCCTAAGTAAAAACCTTTTCGGTTTCCAAACAACTGAAAATCTGTCTCAATGTGAAAAACCTACTTATCTTAAAAAACATGAAACTGCTGCAGAAAAAAGGAAAAATACTGAGAATGAAGCTTCCAAAAAAACATGCATTGGAAGGTTTATATATCTTAAAGGGAAAAACATGTATAGTAATTTCAGAGCAATCGGCCATTGACCTTTCATGATAATGTTCTAATTCAAGATGGCTGCTATCCAGCCCTGCCTCATCTTATAGTTGTGTTAATACTTGGAGTATGTGTAACACAGTAGAGAAGAGTATTATATATTTTCAATTAATGGGCCAATAGGTTCGGCTATCGGAGCACAGTAGGGTGTTTGAGTGTCACACAAAGACAGTTGGATGAATTTAAAGAACTGGCTTTAGTGAAACAACCATAACATTTACAACAGTTGCACAGGACACACAATTATGAAAATAAAATTACACACAAAATACATTAAATAATAACAATAGTTCTTGGCCAAGTGCTAATTAGCAGTTTAAATCAGTCGGGTGCACCCTGGTAATCTGAACTCTAAATTGTAATAGACACAGATTGATCAATTTCAGTTCCAACTCAGGTTCAGCTCAACACCATTAACATGAGAACACAGGCCTACCACACCGCAGGGTGTAGCAGAATTCCAAATGGGAAAAGAAGGAATACAGTTCTTTTTTTAAAGCCCAGCTGGGGAGGTTCGCCATTAAACTCACAGGAGGAATCCACCTCAGGACTGATCCAGTATTCAAAAAACCTGACCGATCTCCATGCGACACGTTTTGGACAACAATATGGTGCTCTCAGTCCAGACACGTGGGGCATTCACTGTTTCCAGCTTAAAAGTCAGATAAAAACAGCAATTCTATCTGCAAAAGTTTCAAGTTTGTATCCAGCACAAACTTCCACGCTGCACAGCTTAGCAATCTTTTCCTTGTGTTGGATCTCTAACACACAAACAATGCTGCAAACACAGGGAGGAAGGGCGGGACCTTCAGCGACAGTCCGCATTCTGATTGGTTTAAACACAGTGGAAATTAAACTTCCTATTGGCTAGGTAGATTACCTATCTTCCCTGACCTCTGTTTCTTAAAGAGGCATCACCATTTTGTGTGGGTTACATATGTGTTGAGGATGACTCTCAGCTACTTCCACGGGGACAAAAGCACTGATTGTGTTTTGGTTCTGCTTGATTCAGTTTTAAAGCAGCTTATGGTTTCTAAAGGACATGCTACAGTCTTATGTGAAGACTTGAATGCAGCTTTTACTTCTCTGAAGTTCCATATTCTTCTGCAGAGGCAGGTGAAAGCATAAATTCAGTATAGAATTGAGAATGCTAACACATTTCTGAGGAAACAAAATAAAATAGACATTGGGAACTGTGGCTTCTGTGAGACATAAATTGTGAACCTGAAACATCTATTTTTTGATTGCATAATAGTTCAGAGGTTTTGGCTTGACTTTCAGATGTGGATCCAGTCCAGTAGGATTCAACTACCTGCTCTCACTTCAAAAGAAATCAAATTTGGGTATTTAATAAGATTGGGAGTAGTGAATATGGTATCAATAATTTAATTATATTAGCTAAACATTATGTACATAAATTAAAGTTAAATGATAACACCAAGGTTCTTTAAATTTAATCTGGATGCCAAATTCATGCCATCAAGAGGAAGTGAAAGGCTGCAAAGTTTGTTCCTGAGATGCTTAGGTCCAAAAACCACTACCTCTGTCTTGTCTGAGTTTAAAAGCAGACAATTAAGAGTCATCCAGGATTTTATTCCTTTAAGACGTGCTTGTAAATTAAGAAACTGATTGGAATCAATAGGTTTCATGAATAAATATAATTAAGTATCATCACCATCACAAAGAAAATCTATCCCATGCTGTCTGATAACTTTATCTAATAAAGTAAACGTACTGCCCTATTTTCTTATCCTTTAGTGGGTAAGGAAATAGAACTTGTTCTCCCACATGCTTATCACCTGCACCCCGATAAGTGAAGTAGGCCATTACATTTACACTCAGAGTGATTAGACCCCTGCCACGTACGCCCTTGAATCAAAGAAAACAAAATAAGATTCACTACAGAAACTAATAAGAATGTAAAAATGATCCACATGTTAGTGGAGCACCATTTTCTTTATAACTTTCTAGATGCTCGTTTTAAAACATGTAATCCCTAAATTAAACCAAAGAGCCAGTTTCTTCTAACTGATCACTTTCTTTTTCAGAGGAGCAATTTCATCAACGGATGTTTGCACTAAAATTGTAATATTATCAACACGATCATCTACGTTGCTGCTCTCTGTTGCATTGCTCTGCAAGACAGAGTGAAATAATTATAGAAGAGATTCTTTAAATTTAGTTACAATGTTCTCTGTGTTGTGGTGTTGCTAGCATGAAATTGTGTAAAATAACTCACATCAGACGTCGGTTAGCTTCAGCTCTTTCTTTTACTCTTCTTCGTTCTTTTCTCATACAGCATCTTTTAAGCATACATAGTCAGAGCTCCCCCTTCTGTCCTTTACATGTAATAGCATGACATAACATTTCCCTTTTCCTGAAGCAATTACTTACAAGCAACATTTGTAATGCATAACTCACTGCAGAAACTAGGTTTGCAAAATTACCATTTCAATAAACCAACAGTACTATGAAAAGTTTACAGACCATATTAGCTAAGGCAGCAACAGTCCATCAAATGAATGTCAGCATTCAAATAAAATAACCATTTTCACTGACAACCGTTAGCATACAGTATGAACTATTAACTTTGTAATTTCAATTTAAACACATTTGTTTTACTGTATTGTACCTTAGCAGAACAGGAGTACATCTCAGTTTTCACTTTATCTCACAAAACCTGTTAACCATCTTGGTGCATTTCTAGATCTCTGACTTCTTCTAAGGGCAGCAGCGGATTCATTTCTGTTTTCAGGCAGTGCAAAGGTATCAAATACAGTGTCACTGTTCTGGTCTGAATCCGTTAAGGCTTGTTTTGAAAAGTGTGCAAGTTTTGAAGTATTCCACTTGCGTCCATCGTTTAGTAAGAAAATGTTTTGTCCAATCTTCTTCACGACTGTCGTAGTTCCGTAAATCTTGAAGCTCCTTTGTGAACGTGCTCAGGTCTGCGAACACGAACAGTGTCACCCACTTTGACTGGTGATACTTTAGCTCTCACTTTCTTGTCTGTGTATTCCTTCATTTTATTCTGCTTTTGTTTCACCCTCTGTCTTATTTGGGTATGCGTTTTGTCCTTTTGTGCAACGGGGAGTATGTTTAACTTGGTGCGCATTTTTCTGTTTCTCAGTAGCTCAAATGGGGTTACTCCAGTGGTTGCATGAGGAGTAGCTCGGTAGTTGTGCAGGAACTCTGTTACAGCTTCTTTCCATGAGCTGTGACTTCTTTCACATGTCTGTATGCAGTCCTTAAGTACTCTGTTAAATCTCTCCACAGCACCATTTGCTTTAGGATAGTATACACTGGACCTTAAGTGCTGTATCTCTCTCTCTCTCTCTCTCAGAAAAGTACTAAATGCATGGGAAGTAAACTGACAGCCATTATCTGAGACAAGGTACATCGGATTACCTTCCCTACTGAACACAGTAGTTAAAAAGCGAATGATGACATCTGTAGTAACAGTAGAGGTGAATGCAACCTCCATTTGCTGTAGTAGTCTGTAAGTACAATAGCATAACGGCAGTCCCATGTAGCATTTTCAAATGGGCCTGTAATGTCTATTGCAACTTTTTCCCATGGTTTGCAGGGCAACTCAACTGGTGTAAGTGGAGCAGGGGCGGTTATGGCTACCTTATCACTGAACTGGCAGTTAACACAGGAAGTGATGACAGAATGAACGAGTTTGTCCAGTTGTGGCCACTAGAACAGTTCACGCAGTCTCTGCTTGGTACGGACTATGCCTTGGTGTCCCTCGTGTGCTAAATCAACAACTCTGGCACGTAGTGAAACAGGAACAACCAGGCGATCTGTCCCTCTCAATATTAGTGAACCATGAACTGACAGCTCATGCCGTACCTGAAAGTATGGAGCAAGGTTCTCTGGCAGGCCTTGTTTGCATCTGGGCCAACCTTTTTGAATCTGGTTGCGGAACACTGACAGTTCTGGGCAGGTTTCACTGGCAGAGGTGAAATCTGGGAGAGAAATGGCACACAATGACTCTTTAAAAACAGCAGCAATCATGTCAGGTTCCTCTGTCACCTCGTTTTCAGCAGTTAGTAGTAGTCAGGACAGGCAGTCAGCAGTGACGTTTTGGCGTCCTGGGCGGTAAGTGACATCATATGTGAAGCAGAGCAATCTAGCGGACCATCTGGCAATGCTTAGTCCAGCACGACCAGAACCCTTAGAGGTGAGTAAGGTTGTGAGTGCTTGGTGATCTGTACGAAGGAAAAAACGACGACCCCAGAGGTAGGTTCTCCACCTTTCCACAGCCCACACGCAGGCAAGAGCTTCACGTTCAATCGTGGAGTACTTGCGTTCAGCAGAAGAGAGTGTTCTGGATGCAAAAGCGACAACTCTCTCACTTTGGTCTGAATGAAGTTGAGTTAATACCACGCCCAGTCCATAATCTGATGCATCGGTAGTAACATAGGTTGGCAACTCAGGGTCATACAGGGCTATGGCAGGACTATTGACGATCAGTTCTTTAAGTGAAGTGAATCTAGACTGTGCTTCAGCAGTCCACCTGAAGTTTAAATCTGTGGAATCTCTGAGTACTGTACGTAGTGCCTCAATGACAGTTGCAAAGTCTGGAATGAACTTACTGTACCATGATGCAAGACCCAGGAAAAATCTTAGCGAAGACATGTCATGTGGGGCTGGAGCATGAATCACAGCCGTGACTCTGTCCTGGTCCGGTTGAAGACCTTTTGAAATGGTGTGACCCAGGTAGTTTAGTGAAGGTTGATTGAACCTGCATTTGTGCATATTTAGTTTGAGTCCAGCATCAGTCAGGGCTTGGAGCACTCTTTGCAGATTTTCATCATGTTCCTTTTGTGTAGAGCCATAGCAGATGATGTCATCCAGGTATGCTTGTACACCTGGCAAACCTGCAAGAATGATTGACATCATTTTTTGAAAGGCAGACGGGGCGGAAGCTAAGCCAAACGGAACTCTGCAGAAACGAAAAAGTCCATCATGAGTGATAAATGCAGTAATATCATGACTTTCAGGATGCAGAGGCATTTGGTGGTAGGCAGAGGCTAAATCGATAGTGGAAAACACAGTAGCCCCCCATAGTTTAGAGAACAGTTCATCCATGTGTGGTAATGGATGGCAATCAGCCACAATGACTTTATTTGGCTCCCTTAGATCAACACACATGCGTGGCTTTCCCCCATCTCTTCTTTGTGTCACAACTATGGGAGAAACCCAAGGAGAAGCATCAATACGTTCAATGATGCCCTTGTCCTAGAGATCTTTAAGCTCATCTGAAACAGCTTGTTTTACTGAAAATTGAAGTCTCCTGAGTTTCTGTTGCACTGGAACAGCATTTGGCAGTATATGTACTTTGTGTATGAAATTTTTAGCGTAGCCAATTTCCTGCACTGACACTTCTGGAGCATTTTCAGGTACAGTCTCTGGCACAGCTGGTTGAACTGTAGAGGTAGGAGCAGTATTAGTAGTAACAACTTTTCGTCCATCAAGTTTAATTTGTAATGCCTGAAACAAGTCCAAGCCAAGAAGAGCAGCACCTGACTCAACCACAACAAGAGTACCTGCGGTAGAATGGTTATCATGAGAAATAGTAGCTTTTAAGTACCCTTTTACAGAGATTTTCTCTTTTGCATAGGTAACAAGAGCAAATGTAGGTTTAGTTAGCACACATTCTGAGAAACAGGTCTGATAAACACTCTCGGGTATAATGGACACAGATGAGCCTGTATCCACAATCAGCTCAGCATCTTTGCATTGTCCATCAACAGTCACTTGAACTGTGCAGAGGATCTTGTCTTGTACCGTATTGGTCATGTAAAGAACTGTGGGCTCATTAATGATGACTTCACGTACTTCTTTTTGAGTCGAACGGCATACTCATGAAAAATGTCCCACTTTACCACACTTATTGCATGTCGTTTTAGCAGCAGGGCATGAAGGTGTGTTAGCAAGGTGGTTGAAAGATCCACAGCGGAAGCATGAATGGCGGTTACCAGCAGCTTGCGTCGTAGCAGGAACAGGATTCGGCGGCTTCTTTTTCGTGTCCCAGCGGCGGCCTGGCTTCAGTTGTTTTTGTATGGCCTTCACTGGAGCGGAAGCGCCAGCAGCGGTAGCATCAGAGAGAACGTTAGCGTCTCTTAATCCACTTTCAATTTGCAACGCCAATGTGGTAGCTTTAGCAAGTGTTAAGTCCGGTTCAAGCAATAATCTGTCTCTTATGCGAGTATTAGCAACACGCTCGATCAGTTGGTCACGTAGCATTTGTTCCTCCATGTTCCTGAAATCACATATAGCAGCCAATTCCCGTAGAGAAGCTAAGAATTGATTTACCGTCTCATCCGGTCTCTGTGCTCTTTGTCGAAACTTGTGACGTTCAGCAATGACGTTCACCTTTGGCACAAAATGTTCTTTTAGGCCCGCAATAGCAGTAGCAAACGTGTCTCCGGTATTCGGCAGGGTGTAGAAAAGTCTTTGGCCCTCTGTGCCCAGGGCATGAAGTAGAATTGCGCGCCTTCTGGCATCAGGCCAGCCATCACCAGACGCAGCTTTCGCCAGCATATAATTTTCGAACATTTTTAACCATGTTGGAAATGGTATCGCTGGTTCCCCCGGGCATGGCATGAACGGAGCAGGTAAAGGCACAGCAATGGACATCCTCGTCGCCAATGTTGTGGTGTTGCTAGCATGAAATTGTGTAAAATAACTCGCATCAGACGTTGGTTAGCTTCAGCTCTTTCTTTTACTCTTCTTCGTTCTTTTCTCATACAGCATCTTTTAAGCATACATAGTCAGAGCTCCCCCTTCTGTCCTTTACATGTAATAGCACGACATAACACTCTGATAAACATTTACTATAATGAAATTTATTCTCAGTGGCTGTGTAGTCAATGTAAACTCAAGGGTTATTAAAGAATGGTCAAATAGAACAGGATTGTAAGCATCATATTGGGTGCTTACTCTATGCCATATGTCAGAACCAGATCAAGAGTATTATGAAAAGAATGTGTAACCCTTTTAAAACCACGGGGATTACCGGTGACACTGCGGCACTCCAGAAATGTAAAACTGACTGAGCTGTTGTAAAATAGTTTGAACTAGATTTTTGCAATCTCAGAAAGGTTCAATCTGCACTTATCAATTTTTTTTTTTAAAGAAAATTGAAGAAAATCCAATTACGTTTTTGTCCTCTTCTTATAACAGTTTAGGTATTTAATTACACAAGAATGGTAAATACTTGACAGATTTTGAAAGTTCTGCTTCTCCTGGAAAATGGGTGTAAATCATTTAGACATTGGACATTTGACAACTATTGACAAAAATAGACTAGAAAGACCAGATGTTTTAATAAATATATCTATTATGGTGCTAAAATGTTTAAGCTATCACTTTCAACATCTACATGAATACCGAAAATCTCCAGTATCATGAGTTTACTAGTATTCAACAATAAATCAGACAAAAAAAAAATCTGAGAATTTAAACAACAACTGAGAACAAGGGCCTAGTGCACAGTATATAACAACAAGTAAAAGTGTGTTTTCTTGTCATGATCGTTTTAATTTGCTTTGCCCACATGCAGAGAACTCACAGGAATGAAACCAGAATGAACGTTTAACCAGATTTATTAGTATGAATGTTGCAGGTCAGCTTTCTGGAGCAGGGAGCCTGAAGCAAGGGAATCGCACGTAGACTTTCAGGAGCGGGTAGCCCGGGAGCGGTGGAGACAACGGGAGCGCTGAAGGTTGCTGCCCCCTATATGTCAAGAGAACAAATAACACTTTTTCTGTTCAAATTGCCAACCCGCCACAGTGGCGTGTGTGTTGATCAAATTCACCCGCCACTTCATATATTTACCCGCATTTGGCCAGTGACGGATGCTAATTTCCACCCCTGGCTAGACGTATCATACCCTGCATCCATATGTCAGGACACTCTATGATGCAGCGGTAAAAGTTCTTCAGCAGAGGTGGGGGACATTTATTCCTCCTCAATGTTCTCAGAAAGTAAAAATACTACTGGGCTTTTTTGAGGATGTGAATGGTATTCACTGTCTAGCCCAGGTCCTCTGAGATGTGAAGTCTGACAAACTTGATGTCTGTAATTCGCTCCACCTACTCCACATTGATCTGCAGTCCTGTATGCATTGTGGTTCTCTAGTTCCAGTAATCAATGATAAGATAAGATGAGAACCTCCACGTGGGCTCACCCCTTGTGAAAAAGACCGTTGAGGTTGAGTGTCATGTAAGCTGGGCAGCAGGCTTGGGAGGGTCCTTGGCCATGTCGAATCCAGGTGGCATAAGCTAGCTCTAGGTGTTGGGGGTTTTCTAAGTTACCCAACCTAAACAAAGAACCACAGAGAGAGAGAGAGTAAATTGTCTTTTAGGATACTTTTGCAAAAGGAGAAGTCACTCGAGTAACGACCTTTTGGGTCAAACTCCAGTGAGTTCTGAAGTCCTGTAGCATCAGCATCTTTTTATTAGAATCAAGGAATGGGTGGGGGCAGAATCGGTCAGGACCGGTTCTGCCACACAGATTAATCACACAAACAGAACTTACAGCATGTAGTGAAACATTCTATCTATCAATCCTGATACAAAGATTATCAGAGGTACAGCGACGTTACTTGGGTGATCGGCTGGCCTACTAAGATGATTTGCTGACGCCTGAAAGCACGATAAAATGTAAATGTAATGATACAAATGAACTCAATTAATATCTCTGACATCCGGTGTGACACATAGGCATGTTTTGCACATAAACACAAAGGCTGGTAATATTGAAAAACCCTAACATCTCCCTCCTGTTTATCAGACTTTGTTAAAACTGGAACACAAAGAAATTATCATCCCATAAGGCAAAAACTCATAAAAGGAACAAAATGTTAAATTTAGAAAGCATAAAAATAAGAGGAAATAATAGCCTAATGGAACTGGGATCGGGTGTTTTCTTCACTGACGTTGAGACGCCCCACCTCTAAACAGTGAGGCCCCTTTGTAGTCAGACTTCCCCACAGTACCGGTGCTTTTTAAGGGTTGAGCACTCTTTGCAGCTTACAGTGGCTGAGATGTATCCAGCTGGGCCTTTCAGCGATCGTCACTGCGGTGGATGTGGTCAACGGCACCTGGAACGGTCCTTCCCACCGTGGGCTGGCCCAGTTGTTTCGTTTCACCACCTTGATGTACCCCTAGACTCCTGGTTGGACCAGAGGTGTGTCCTGCTGGGATACAGACTCAGATAGCAGTAAATTTGCATTTAACACGTTTTCACTTTCATTGTTCTTCTTCTACTTGCTCTACATCTGGTGAAAACAGTGGTAATTTGTAAGGTCTTACATACATGATTTCAAAAAGGAGTTAACCCATCTGGTGTCAGAGTGGTTGTCACATTAAGTTTCACTAAGTCCAGACAATCTGGCCACAGCCAGCCAGTTGCCTTCATGCACTTTCTGAGTCTGCTTTTCACTGTCCCGTTTGTGCTTTCAATAAGATAAGTGGTGTATTGTAATACTCAGATTACTTAGTGTCTTATTTTTTGTGGCTTTACTACCCCCTTGTGGCAGGATGTAGGTTAGGTTTTGTTTTCCTTGAAATTCAGTCTGTCTAACGTCTTCGACCTTGCAACGTGTCAGAGCGACAGTGTCTGAATCTTTTCTTAAGCTTGAAGTATTTTTGTCCGCAAGTAATGTGTTATTGTATTCAATATTACTTGATAGAGATTGTCTGCTATTGTAAGTTGTTGTATAATGTTTAACTAATGTAAACGCGTCGAGCCTTTGTGATACTCCATGCTAGAATGTCCTTTGTATTAGCAATGTGTGCTCGACACGTGCAAACCGTTCATATCTTGTTTTCATGTTATTTTGCAGTTTTACGGAGAAGAAATAAAACAGAAAGAAAGCCAAATGGAAGAGAAATATCATTAAACCGCAGACGTATTTCAGCCCACCGTTTGGAGTTTTTTTTTTTTTTTCGTTCGCTATCTGTCTAGCTCAGGCTAGTACACGTCTGTGTGAGGACAGAATAGTAAAAGGACAGTTTCACCGCCGGCTGGAAGCAGATTCACTGTCGACGAGTACACACTGCAATCAAGATAAGGACATCATGGAGCAACGAAGGCCAACAGACGTAGAGGTCTTGTCTCAAGTTGCAGCGTCCAAGTCTTCTGGGAGATCAAGTAAGTCCTCAGCAAGTGCAGCAGCTACCAAAGCGAAAGCTAAAGCTCAGGCAGCCCTGGTAGAAGCCAGGTATGCAGCTCAAGAAGCGGAGATGATGAAAGAAAAAGCACGCATTGAAGCTGAAAATCGGAAAATGTTAGCGGAAGCGGAACAACGCAAAGCAGAGTTGGAGGCGAATCTGTATGTCCTAAAATTAAACAGGAGTGCAAAAGCAGCCTCGGCAGAAGCTGCAGTCTATGAAGCCGCCGCAGTATCAGAGGTGGATTTATTTGAAGAAAGAACCCAAGTCTATCCTGAGGATAGCACTCAACGCACAAGGGAGTATGTGCAGGCACACTACGTGACACTAAACGCTCAGCAGCAGGCTCCAGTGTCACAAGAATCACCTGCCATGCCCATAAGTGCAGAACGAGTGTGTCCTGAACCAACTCGGTGGTTTCCAAGTTGTAACGAAGAAACCCGTTTATCTAAGCTCAGCATTAAAGATGAAGAAATGCCTAGAGCACAAAACAGAGGCTACCCATCTTATCTTCCTCCACCAATGTCACATGCATCTAATCTCAGAGATTATCCGTGTGAACCAGCACAAGTAACGGATCTCACCAAATACCTCGTCAGAAGAGAGATGGTAAGCTCTGGACTGCTAAAATTTGATGACCGTCCAGAAAACTATTGGGCCTGGAAAACGTCTTTCCAAGACATCACTGGAGAACTCAACTTAACAGCACGAGAAGAACTTGATCTGCTGATAAAGTGGCTAGGTCCAAATTCATCTCCTCAAGCCATGCGTATCAGGTCAGTCCATGTCCACAGTCCATCATCAGGCGTCGCTATGGTGTGGCAAAGGCTAGATGATACATACGGTTCCCCAGAGATTATAGAGAATGCACTTCTACTAAAGCTAGAGACTTTTCCAAAAATATCCAACAAAGACAACCAGCGTCTTAGAGAACTAGGGGATATTTTAATGGAGGTTCAGTCAGCTAAGTCAGGTGGAAAATTACCAGGTTTAGCCTATCTTGACACAGCCAGGGGGGTTAACCCAATCGTGGAAAAGCTTCCTTATGCCTTACAAGAACGCTGGATTACACAGGGTTCTAAATACAAGGAAGAACATAATGTTCCCTTTCCACCCTTCAGCTACTTTGTACGTTTCATATGTAGCCAAGCGAAAACTCGTAATGATCCGAGTTTTGTGTTTTCTTCATGTGGTGTTACGACTCATGTAAAGTCAGAGAAACCATTAAGGTACAACAACACTTACAAAACAGTGTCAGTGAGAAAAACTGAAGTTGCGGTTACACCTGCAGTCACCAACAATGCATCAGAAAAGAAACTAGAAGAACCATCAGAGCGGTGTCCGATACACAGCAAGCCACATCCCTTAGCAAAGTGTCGTGGTTTTAGGATGAAGCACTTAGATGAGAGAAAAGCTTTTCTAAAAGAAAACTCCGTTTGTTTTCGTTGTTGCGCATCCACTAAACACTTGGCCAAAGACTGTAAAGTTTCTGTGAAGTGCAAAGAATGCAACAGCGACAAGCACCTTACTGCTTTACATCCTGGTCCTGCCCCTTGGGTCACAGAAGTTGAAGCAGCCCAGCAAGAGCAAGCCGGGGAGCAAGAGCACAGTTCAACTCCAGAAGTCACTTCAAAATGTACAGAGATCTGTGACACATCTCATGGACTCCGATCCTGTTCAAAAATCTCTTTAGTGAACGTGTATCCTATTGACGATCCTAAAAGAGCCCAAAAGATGTATGTGGTTTTAGATGACCAAAGCAACCGATCTCTTGCAAAGTCAGCCTTCTTTGACATGTTTGGCATTGATGCAGTCTCCACCACTTACACACTAAGGACATGTGGAGGAATCCAAGAGGTCACAGGAAGGAAAGCTCCCAATTTCGTCGTCACGTCTCTGGATGGAAAGACTCATGTAGCACTCCCACCTCTTTTAGAATGCAATACTATGCCAGACGAGCGCTCAGAAATTCCTACGCCTGACATTGTGCAGCATTTTCCCCATCTAGCTCCTATTGCAGGTGAAATACCACCGACTGAGCCAGAAACACCCATCCTTCTCTTATTGGGGAGAGATGTCCTGAGTGTCCACAAAGTACGCAAACAGTACAATGGACCACACAACACACCTTATGCCCAGCGGTTAGATTTGGGCTGGGTCATTGTAGGCGAAGTGTGTCTTGGAGGGGCACACAAACAAACAAAGGTGAACGTCTACAAAACAAATGTGCTAAACAATGGCCGCGCTTCTTTTCTTGAACCTTGTCCCAGCGCAATACACATAAAAGAGGTGCTCAGTGATCCCATTCAGCAAACTATAAACCGCTCATCGGACATCAGACGCACAGCTTCAGTCAAACTAACTGACAATCTGGGGCTTAATGTGTTCCAAATGAACCCTGACAATGACAAAACAGCCTTGTCTATCGAAGACAAGATCTTTCTTGAAATCATGGACAGAGAGGTTTATATGGATAATGAAAATCGTTGGGTGGCACCACTACCATTCCGTACACCACGTCCTCTACTTCCCAACAACAGAGAACAGGCTTTGAAGCGCCTTACTGTTCTGTTACGGACACTAGAGAAAAGAAAAGACATGAAAGAACAATTCACTGAGTTCATGCAGAAAATCTTTGATAATGACCAGGCCGAAGAGGCACCACCACTCAAATCAGGAGAAGAATGCTGGTACCTACCAACATTTGGAGTGTACCACCCCCAGAAACCAGGCAAAATACGAGTTGTGTTTGACTCAAGCGCCTCGTACAAGGATATTTCCCTAAATGACATTCTATTTAGGGGCCCTGACTTAAACAACACACTGCTTGGTGTTCTGCTGCGCTTTAGGCAAGAACAGGTTGCAGTTACTGTAGATGTTGAGCAGATGTTTTACTGCTTCAGAGTCAAAGAAAGACATAGAAATTATCTTCGGTTTCTATGGTTCTGAGATAATGACCTCAGCAAAGAAATCATAGAGTTTCGCATGAAGGTGCCGGTTTTTGGCAACAGTCCTTCCCCGGCTATTGCAATCTATGGTCTCAGACGAGCAGCTGAACTCGGAGAAGAAGAGTATGGCTCCAACACAAAACAGTTTGTCTTCCGCAACTTCTATGTGGATGATGGACTGGCCTCAGTTGGCAGCGAAAGAGAAGCCATCGAACTCTTAACACAAGCAAGGAACATGATGGCAGAGTCTAATATAAGGCTTCACAAAATAGCCTCAAATGTTAGTCGTGTGATGAATGCATTTCCTCCAGAAGAAAGAGCAGCGGACCTCAAAGATTTGGACTTGGATGTCGACCCTCTCCCTCTTCAACGAAGCCTTGGAGTGAGCTGGAACCTAGAAAAGGACTGTTTCACATTTCGAGTTGTTAAGGACAACAAACCTTTCACTCGCAGAGGCATACTTTCTGTTGTCAACAGCCTCTATGATCCCCTTGGATTTGCTGCCCCAGTTACCATTCAAGGAAAGGCATTGTACAGAAAGCTAACTGTTGGACAGCAAGATTGGGATGAGCCTTTACCAGCAGACCAGGAGCTAGAGTGGCTAAGGTGGTCTGATTCACTTACCGCTCTTGAAGATCTCCAAATTCACAGACCGTTTGTTTCAGTTTCAACATTGCAGGCTCAGAGAAGAGAATTATGCATTTTCTCGGACACATCAACAACAGCTATAGCAGCTGCAGCATACCTCAGGGTTATTGACACTGGTAACCAATGTCATGTTGGGTTTATCATGGGCAAATCTAAGCTAGCACCATCATCTGCCCACACTATCCCACGCTTAGAATTATGTGCAGCTGTATTAGCTGTGGAATTGGCTCAACTGATCATAGATGAAAGTGACATTGAGTTTCATGCAGTGAACTTCTATACAGACAGCCGAATAGTTCTAGGCTACATTCACAATGACACCCGCAGATTCTATGTATATGTGGCCAACAGAGTTGCTCAGATTCGCAAGTCTACTAAACCAGACCAGTGGCACTTTGTCACTACGGACCAGAACCCTGCAGATCATGGGACTAGAGCTGTATTAGCAACTCAACTGCAACAGACCGCCTGGCTCTCCGGTCCTCGGTTCCTCACACTGTCAGAGACTGAGTCAAGAGATCCAGAACAGAACAGAGAGACTTTTGATCTAGTGCAGCCTTCTACGGACGTAGAAATTCGTCCTCAAGTCATTTCCCTAGCTATAAAAGCAGAGGAAAAAGGGCTCAGTTCCCACAGGTTTGCACGCTTCTCAAGCTGGAAGTCCCTGGTAAGAGCAATCAAATCTCTCATTCATGTTGCTAGGTCATTCTCTAAAGTTTCAAGCACAGGCAAAGGTTGGCACAGCTGTAATCTTGCCAATACAACGGAAATCTCACAAGCAAAGACAGCAATCATTCAATGTGTTCAAAGTGAGACTTACATAGAGGAGTTTGAAAGTCTGAAAAAAGGAACAGACATCCCCTCACGCAGTCCTCTTGCCAAACTTGATCCCATTATTGATGGTGGGTTGTTAAAAGTTGGAGGACGCTTACAAGCAGCAGATCTATCTGATGTGGATAAACATCCTGTGATATTTCCAGGTAATCATCATGTTGCCGTTCTTTTAGTTCGACATTACCACAACCAAGTAGCTCATCAAGGCCGACAGTTCACTGAAGGTGCTCTGCGCTCAGCAGGATTATGGATTATTGGTGGCAAGAGACTAATTTCCAGCACACTGCACAAATGTGTAACCTGTAGAAAACTTAGAGGTCGCCTAGAGGTGCAGAAAATGGCTAGTTTGCCCTCTGACAGACTTGCAGTTGACCCACCATTCACTCATGTAGGCCTGGACGTCTTTGGACCTTGGAATGTCAAGTCTCTTCGCACAAGAGCAAATAACACCAACTGTAAACGGTGGGCGGTAATGTTCACTTGTCTCAGTACCAGGGCCGTGCATATAGAGGTCATAGAGGCAATGTCAACTTCGAGTTTCATAAATGCCTTACGCCGTTTCCTCTCAATCAGAGGACCTGTCAAACACTTACGATCAGACCAAGGAACAAACTTCATTGGTGCATGCAAGGAGTTGCAAATCAATGTGCAAGACCCAGACATCATGAGTTGTCTACGAGATAATAGCTGCACCTGGACATTCAACGCCCCACATTCATCTCACATGGGAGGAGTGTGGGAGAGAATGATTGGACTCGTTCGACGCATTCTTGATGGCTTGTTATTGCAGACCTCAACTACTCGCCTCACTCATGAAGTTTTGGTCACCCTCATGGCAGGGGTCATGGCCATAATGAACTCCAGACCCTTAGTTCCTATTTCAAATGATCCTGAAGCACCTAAAGTGCTCTCACCTGCAATGCTTTTAACGCAGAAAGCTGGTGCTGTTCCAACACCACCTGGAGACTTTGAATTGAAGGACCTTTACAAGGCCCAGTGGCGGCAAGTTCAGGGTCTCGCGGATTGCTTTTGGAAAAGATGGAGGCAAGAGTATCTTCATACACTCCAGACAAGGCAAAGGTGGCGGGGAGAAACACGAAACGTCAAACAGGGTGATGTTGTTCTCTTGAAGGATAATCAAGTAAAGCGCAATGAGTGGCCTATGGGTATTGTGGTCAAAGCCATTCCCAGTGGGGACAACAGAGTGAGAAAAGTTGAGGTTAACATTGTGAAACAAGGTACTGTTAAAACATATCTTAGGCCTGTTAGTGATGTAATAGTACTTTTGTCCGAAACTGCCACGGATGTTTAAGTTAGACTGGTATATTGTTTAATATACCAGGCGGGGAGTGTATTGTAATACTCAGATTACTTTGTGTCTTATTTTTTGTGGCTTTACTACCCCCTTGTGGCAGGATGTAGGTTAGGTTTTGTTTTCCTTGAAATTCAGTCTGTCCAGCGTCTTCGACCTTGCAACGTGTCAGAGCGACAGTGTCTGAATCTTTTCTTAAGCTTGAAGTATTTTTGTCCGTAAGTAATGTGTTATTGTATTCAATATTACTTGATAGAGATTGTCTGCTATTGTAAGTTGTTGTATAATGTTTAACTAATGTAAACGCGTCGAGCCTTTGTGATACTCCATGCTAGAATGTCCTTTGTATTAGCAATGTGTGCTCGACACGTGCAAACCGTTCATATCTTGTTTTCATGTTATTTTGCAGTTTTACGGAGAAGAAATAAAACAGAAAGAAAGCCAAATGGAAGAGAAATATCATTAAACCGCAGACGTATTTCAGCCCACCGTTTGGAGTTTTTTTTTTTTCTACGTTCGCTATCTGTCTAGCTCAGGCTAGTACACGTCTGTGTGAGGACAGAATAAGCGGACTGTGGATGGCAGGAACAGTGGTTCTTTAAAGTCATGCTTAAATAGTGACCTTGGTACTTTTAGCTAGATTCTTCGTACCTTAGTTTAGTGTTATCATGTTTTAGCTTAGTTATGTTAGCGTTTTAATGTTGGCTTGCTTAGCCTTCTGTACATTTAGTTAGTTTAATTTTAACTTCATCACTTTCTTATTTAGATTACCAAAGCTCAATTTTTTAGATAATAGTAACTTCACTGTTGTTTAACTTAATTTTATCTGTGCGTCTGTATTTGATTTTGATTGTCCTGTGTTTGATTCTGCATATTTGTTTGTTTTGTAAAGCACTTTAAGTCGTCTTATTGCTGAAAGGTGCTGTACAAATAAATTTCACTTCACTAAATGGGTAGCTGTATTTTGTACGATTTGTTTAACAAAATATGACCTGTTATCTCTGTAACGTGTCTGTGGGATATCATACACTAGTTTGATGTTTTACAGATAGCTTTTGCAACTGTTAAAGCAGTCTGCACATTTTGATGGACCAATTCTCAACCCATTTTGAAAAAACATCAATCAATAAATCAGTGAATCAACACTTTGTTTTAGTTCAATCGGAAATGAGCCTCTTTTAGGTCATATATTTTTCTGAGAGTTGTTTAGAAAAGATTTAATATCATGTTGCTGTATTATGTTACTCATCCCTCCTGTTGATGGTATTTATTTACTTATTTTTAAGGCCTGTTGCCTGAACAAGGACTTGGGTAAGGCAGGTTTGTTATGAACTTAGTAAATACCATCAGTTGTAAGTGATGCTCCTTTATTTTCTTTTTCCTTTTTACAGATAGCTTGGTTTTGACAATAAAACAATGTGGAAAAGCAGTTCGACTGACATCGTGAACTGTGACCCTTTTATTTTAGCTGATTCACAAGCATGTGTGAGAGCAATGACCTCAGCAGCCTGGGCTGAGTTATAGCTGGGTAATTTTACAATTTCTGCTTTAATAATTTGATAGGAACTTGCACAATTGCATGATCACTGAACACCTCACCTCCTGTGAGGGGCTGTCTCTCAGTTATGTCTAGGCAGCTGGAGCCTTTCTCAAGGCTACACAAGGGATAAGTGTTGAGCCGGGGCAACAATGTTTATCCTATTTTTCAACAACAAAACATCAACAACATCAGCAGACTGCCACCGCTGCTGCACAAACTGCCTGCACACACGGTGAGAGAGATCCTGCAAAAGAGAGATCTAGTGTTTTAGAATAAAATGCCAGAGGTTTTAACTTTCCTCTATGCTTTGTAACAGTAAGGTATCATCTAAATTCGCATTCTACTGTTTAGACTGAATGTTTTATTGTAGTCTGGAAGATATTGTGACAAGTGTGAGTGTGGCTCCTTATTCCTTTTCAGGAGTCAAAATTAAGCTTTAGGTTATAAAATAGATAATTTTGGTCTAAAACATATAACAACAAGTCAAAACAAAACAACACAACAAACCAAACCAAACCATTTGCAAACATTAACCAGTGAACAAGAAGGACTTGTAGCTAATTTTTTGACCTGATTGTTACCTTGTTGATGCTAATTAATTCTCAATTTTATGTGTGCACACAACCTTTAATAATTTGTTTTGAAGGTTCATACAAGTACTTAAAAATCCTTGGAAATTTATGAAGTTCAACAAAGTGTTTTCTTCATTTGGTGTTTGTTGTCTGTTTATATTAAAAAGTTCACAGTTTTTAATAAGGGCACTCTAAAACTTAAAATTCAGTTATATTTTATGTTACTTTTGTTCTTGTTGTGTAGAATACTGTCACAGAGGGATTATAAGTAGCAGAATTGAATATTTTGATATTGTTCTATCTCCTGAAAAACTGTTCCTGAAAACTGTGATTTTGCTAGATAGGAGATAGGGTCAATGGGAGTCCCATTCATGCACTATATTTTAATATTAATATATAGTATATTAATAAAAAAAATGTAGTTTTATTTAAATTAGCCTAATCGGGTTAAGATGTTTCTTCCTTAGTTTGAATTAATTCTATTTCGGCACCTGTTACCACCATCAGAAACTGGCCCCAAATTTATCAGCAATTCAAGCCTGGGGACTTTAAAGAGGAGTCTTTTTCACTCCACCGTGCACGGTTTTCAGCTCCAACCCTGGTGGCAAAAGATGTTGAATTTTTCTTCAATCAACAATGCATTGTTATTTGCTAAAGGTAAAAAACAAAATAACAGAGTTGAATCGAATCGTGTCAAGTTAAAATATTCATTTAGTTTAACTGTTTAACTCCTTTTGGCTTTGGATCTAAAGGTTAATTTTAAGGTCTTAAAGTTTAAAGATTGACGTCAAAACATACTGCAGTTTTCTGTAAGTGAGTTACTTGGAGTCAAATCTCAACCATATGAATTAGTCGATGTTGTGCCACTTTATTATTTTGCAGCTGTAAAAGAATGATAATTTTTATTTATTTATTTATTTATTTTCCAATGTTAGTCATAGTAACTCCAGTCAGGTTTGTCAGCAAAGTAATATGGGGCTTTTCCTGTAATGCATTAAACAATTTCCATGCTTCATAAACATCAAGCACATCTACATTAGCAGAAAGTGAGTCACCTTCAGTTTGTTTTGTTTGAGCACGGGGCGCAGACCATCATGCTGAAAGTCCTCAGCGCCCTCTCCCTGTTGTTGAGCCTCCTCTGGGAGGGCCCCGAGTTTTGTTTTTAAAACAGTTTGAGGAGCGGTGGCCTGTTTTACCGCAGGTCCAGCATGTTAAATCTTTATTAAAAGGTTTATTTGATCTGAATGAGCTGGATCCTCCTCGGGAGGGTCCTTTGCCTCGGCCTGCCGGACTCTGATAAAAAATTTATCACTGAAGAGATCATCTACACAATCTTCATGAAAAACTCCTCCACATTTGTTAATGTTTTCTATTTTTAGTAGTAGTTGTTTTGTCATTTGTCTAGTAACCGCAAATGTCGGCCCAGTGACAGAGCGTGAGGATGTGGGGACCGAGTCCTCCTTCTCCTCCCGGTCGTCCCTCTGGGGACCGTGGGGTGCTCTTGGTTGAGTGTCACTATCTTCTGGCTGAACAAAAAGAGATTCAGTTTTCTTTTGTTCTCTTTGGGTTTTTCTTTCTTTAGATTGTTTAATTTGATCTCGTCTAATTTTTTGCATTTTGCAACCACAATTTGCACATTCGATTTCAGCTTGGGTTGGATGTTTTTCCTCCATAAGTTTAAGATCGTTTTTTAATGGTTTACTGGTCTTGTTTCCCATTTTTCTAACTAAATAAAACAAAGAAAAAACACAGACTGATAAACAAAAGGAACCTTAGTCTAATGTGTTGACCTAATTATTTATTTGTCTAAGCTAATTTTGTTGCTACTTTTATGTGTGTACACTGATAATTTATTTATTAAAAAAGTTATAGTTTTATTTATTTAGCTCAGTGGTGCAAACTTCAAGGCCTGATTTTGGAGTTGTTTGTATTTCACAAAATGCCACAAGCACGCACACTCTCACAGCACAACGCTGCAATCACTCACAGTCGCAGCCAAACGCAGCCAAAACGCAGCCAGTCATACAAAGTTATAGTCATTCATCTCACACATTCGCAGCCAAACGCAGCCAGTCATACAACGTTATAGTCACACTCGCAGCCAAACGCAGCCAGTCATACAATGAATGTTCAGGATGTTTCTTGAGAATTACCAATCTCAGAGGCTTATCAACCTTTATACTCTGTTTCCGGGCAGTCCCCTTATTTTATGAGTATTGCTGACCTCAAGGGCTTTTCAACCTGGGTTCCCTTTTTACTTTTAGAAGAAAAACTCTTTACTCACCCCTCCGGTGATAATTCGCTCTGTCCGGAACTCGTCAATCCTCCGCTGGCGGGTGGGGTTCAGACCTACGATCACTGGCCTGGTGAGCAACGACGACTCCCAGGGCTTTCCTCCCAGGTTCACTTCCTGGAACACTGGCCGAGCGCACGGCCTTCGGTGCATCTGTCCCCGCTGTCAGCAGACGGGTATGTTGAGACCGGGTTTCGGCACCAAAATGTTGGGGGTTTTCTAAGTTACCCAACCTAAACAAAAAACCACACAGAGAGAGAGTAAATTGTCTTTTAGGATACTTTTGCAAAAAGGAGAAGTCACTCGAGTAACGACCTTTTGGGTCAAACTCCAGCGAGTTCTGAAGTCCTGTAGCAGCAGCATCTTTTTATTAGAAACAAGGAATGGGTGGGGGCTAAATCGGTTTAGGACCGTGATTGTGATCTTACGCTTGCCAATGCCATTTCACTATGTCAGATCCATGAGATGACTGTACATACGTAAGCATTTTTTGTACTTAGTGAAAATATTAGTATGACACGTGATATTTTTTCCTTGTTTAACAGTAAAATTATTCTATTAAAATCAGCATTAGATATGCTTTGTTTTCTTGTTCCATGTAGTGATCCAACATGCAGCCTGTGCCACAAAAAGCACAGTACAGTACAGCATCTGTCGGCCGGCGAATGGCCACCTACCACCAGGCTTAGCCTCTTTTCTGGGGGAAACTGTTTGTATGTATGAATGAATCAATCAATCAATCAATCAGGAAGTCAGACATCTTTGTTAGTTTTCAGTCAGTTACATGTGAGGAAGTTCATCTACTGCAATCTGCTTTCTGTTTATGCCATCGACATCACCGTCTGTAAGTTTTGATTTAATATTCAGGAGTAGAAATTCATTTAAGGTGTATATGTGGCGATTGTCTATAGTAAATGTAAGATTTGATTACGATAGCAGACACAGATGGTTTTAAGCTGGTTCACTTTAAAGCAAGCATGATTTTCTAGATTTTCTGTGTGTTTAATTCTCTTCTGATGACGCTAAGCTAAAAGTAACTATCTTGTTTCTATCCTACAGTTTTACTCCATGTTAAAGGTGTACATGGTTCATCAAAATAAATTGGAGCTATGGAAGCTACATCCTGACTCACGTATTCATTCGACTGCAGTTAGGCTTACTGCTAAATTGTGTTGGACACACACAAGGAGAGCAGAATAATAGTTGAAATCCTTAATGCAGGGGATTGAAGTATTGGACATCTGACAGAGGCTCTGTGTAAGCTTGGTTTTTGGTGGTGGTTCGTTTAGGTTGTCTCTGCTAAAAAAGGACATAATGTCAATTTCTAGCAGGTTTTCTTTATTTCAGATTGGATGCTTCTGTTGTTGGAATCCAAACTGTGGCGTTTTATATTATATATATATATAGTGAGATACTGCTTTGGACTACCAGAGGGAGATGTCTGGGACCAGACAGTTGAAAGTACTTATTACTGCCAGCCTAGATTTATCCTCGTCTTTCTTCATGCATCACAATGCAGAATAATAAAAAAAAGATAGCTGGTCACAATGGTGCCGTGACACAGATGATTCCAAAAGCATCCGGGCCATCTTGATCACCAGCTCTTTACAACTTTCCAAGTTGCACAACAGTTTTTTTTTTTTTTTCTTTTTTAGAGGTTTGGCTGTTGACATCCTTTACAGTCAGTATACGCGTTTTGAGGTTTTAGGGCTGTTTTTTTGTTTTCTACACCCTGTTTAGCTTTTGTTTCATTCACTATGTAGTAGACCAGCTACTTTTGATGAGGTCGACAATGTTTCTGGTGTTGTGGGTGATGCACATTGTGAGTTTTCGGAGGGGTTGGTATGGGGATATTACCAGGACTCCCCAGGTGGGCATGTCAAGAGCTCCCGGGTTTAGTTCTATTCATATTGAGTTCCTCAGATTGCCCAGCCTATTGCTGCCAAGTTGCAAAGCAATGCTGCTACACGCTCACAGCCCAGTGACACTTTTCAAACAGCAGAGAACAGTACACCCTCTTGAGTTAAACCTGTCAGGTGTTAAAGTTGCCATGCAGTCTGATATTAAGGAGCTGCTTGTCTTTAGAGGGGGCAGGAGTGACAAATACTCTGTAAAAGAGTGGGTGGAGCTTTGTGACCTTTACATCACAAAAACAGCAGTCCCAGTACAGTAGCAGAAATTGTTAGTTGTTAGTTGTTGGGAAAGGCTAGAGATGTGGTAGAAGTGACTCTGTGTAACCAGTCTTTACCAAATGACTCCTAGACACCCAGCACAATATTTGACATACCAGTGATTCAGAACATGTATGCTGGATAATGTATAGAATTTAAATAAACTGTACACAAAATATAATTTCTTCAAATAACTGAAGAAACTAACCTGGGCAATGTTAGCATAACAATGTATGCTTTCATGGTGATTGATGAATATTTTTGATTTTAAATTATGCAGTATGTGGACAGTGTTTGTAAAAGCCCTTGTCCTGGAGCAGAACTGAATAGTATTATAATACTTTAAAACAATTACAAAAATTCTAAAATAATATTTCATAACTACTTAATATAAGTATTCAAATAAATAATTTCATAGGTATCAACAAATGCAATTAAAAATCATTTTTATGTATTTTCCAACTCAACTGAAATTGTGTCCTAAGTTTTTGTCAACTCCGTCAGACATAAAAAAAAATTGTAAAAAAAATAAATCAGACATTATTGGGGGCATCAAAAACTCTGAAGACCCCTTGACCACTTCCTTTTTCTTCCCTTTGCTAGGAGGGCTAGCTCTGGTAAGCAAATGTTATTGTTTAGTTTTTTTCTTTCTTTTTGTTCCAATGTTTTATGTCACAACCATACTGTGTCAACTAGTGTTGTGTCGTACAAGAACAATTCGTTCAAATGAACAAATCTTTTGATTGAACAAACTGAACCAAATCACTTTATTCACTGATTCATTTCTTACTTAGCTCAGTTGAGAAAAAAATAAGAAAGAATTAAGAAAAAATAAATAAAATCAGAAAAAAAAGGAAAAAAAAATTGGTTTAGTTGACTTTGGTGGAAGTGGAACTTCTGCTTTCTGTGACCCACTCATGATGTAAATCTAAACAACACAGCGGCATGTGCCATGCAAGCGGGGAGTGACTGTTAACACCTGTGCGAAAGTGACTTGAGATTCATTCACTGTAAATAAACTCCATGTATCACTCAGTTAACGAAACACTGTCTGATTCTGTCCTGAGTGATTCTAACAGTTTCGTCCTCACTTTAAATAAATAAAATATAGATTTTTGGATTGGAACATTTCAATTAAAAGAAGAAAGTCTAAAGTTTACTCCGACCTCAGTAAATCTATATACTGGTGTACCTACTTACTGGTGTAATATGGAGAGAAAATGGTTCCAAATTACCTGTGCGTGTGTAAAAGTATTTGTGCGTGTGTAAAAGTATTTGTGTGTGTGTAAAAATATTTGTGTGTGTAAAAGGATTTGTGTGTGTAAAAATATTTGTGCGTGTGTAAAAGGATTTGTGTGTGTGTAAAAATATTTGTGCGTGTGTAAAAATATTTTTGTGTGT
>NC_051438.1:1247017-1262157 GCF_001649575.2 Kryptolebias marmoratus
GGCTTACCTTTCGTTTTCCTGGTGGTCACTTTGTCCTTCGGAGCTTTGGGGGGTGGATGTGTTGGTCTAGCCTCATTGTTGATGTTTGAAGGTGGGTTTTTACTCAGAGGCACAGACTGGAGTGCAGAAAATCTGTTTTTCAGTGGGATTCCCACGGAGTCGGAATGTTTTGAGGCTTGGGCTGGTCGCTTTGTCCTTGGGAGCGTGGTCCGTGGTGCCGTTTTGGTTCCAGCTGCTTGTTTGCTATTCTTTGGCGGAGCAGGAGTTGACGTTGAAGGTGGGTTTCGGCTCAGAGCTGGCCATGCTGATTCGTCCAAGTGAGGGGTTCTCCCCGTTAGTCATCTCATGGGATCTGCAGTGTGAGACTTTTGTTTCGGCTTGGCGCCCTGAGCGATCCAGGGCGAGCTGCTTGGTGTGGGGTGTACGACCTCTCCGCTGATTTGAGGAAGAGTTGTTTCATTTCCACAGGTAGCGTTGATCTCCAAGTTCACCTCCAGCCGTTGAATCTTTATTTCTAAAAACTGAAGTCTTTGTAGAATACTGCTGATGTCCTTGGGGTCAAACGGGGGCATTTTGCCCTAGTTCAACTTGGAGGTGAAGAAAAGTACGGTAAAAATAAAAATAAAAGTGAGAAAATCTCCCAGTCCTTAGGTTTGGAGTAATCCAGTAATGATGTCAATAATGTAAATATAATTAATTGTAAATATAATCATAAAAATTGTGACTTTAAAAATAATTCACAGGCAAAGTTATCAGTTATAAGTAAGGACGAGAGCGAGCAGGACAAGTTGTTCCTCCTTCAGCTGCCAGGCTCATCTTGATGACCTCTACGGGTAAGCCAGTGAATCATGCATCATGAATTAGCGGTATGCAAATGTACTGCTCAAATGTACAACAGGAACAGATGATGTTTCTAATGAAAATGGGCATTCAAACTTTTGGTGTGAAGAAAAAGATTGTTTGATTGACAAAAACATGCAAAACTAAGCTTCTGTAACAGAAAGTATTTTTGAGTTTATTTTGCATTAGGTTCATTGTTTTGTAATTGTTTTTTTTTTCTGCATTCAGTTAAGTTCTTGTGTAGTAGTTTCCTGTGTCTCTTTTCACCTGCCCTTAGCTATGTTATTCTCCAGTCTGCCTGCCACGCCCACCTCACCTGTTCCTTGTCATGTTTTCAGCTCTTTTCATTCAATATTCCCTGGTCCATTCCTATCAGGCCCTTCTTTGTTCCTGGTTGCCCATGATTGTGTTTTTGTCCATGCAATGTTTTTGCTTCTTATGTTTCTGCTCCTTGCCTTTTGTAATAAGTTTTGTTTTTTTTTCATTTTTGCCTCAAAACTTTAACTTCTTTGGTTTAATCTAACTCTCCTGTTCAACTTTTATGCCGATTCAACCCCTCAGTCAATATTTTGGTACCAAATTCAAATATTCAATATCTTTCAAAAAACTGCCATAACTTATGATATATTTGTTTCAATAAATGTCACATAAACGGTGCAAAACTTAATTCAGTTGTGCATGTGTGTTTTTTTTATTGTTTTTTTTGACATGATTATGATTTAATCCGAAGTGAAGAACTCATGGTTTAGGGTAACTTATTTTGAGACTGATAAACATATAAATCCTAGATTTATATCATTTTTTGCTCTTTGGAGGGTGGTGCCCCAAAGTTTATAGTTTATGAACCGTTAACGGTTCAAACGTCTCCATCTCATAATTCACGTACACTGTCACACAGGCAATGTATGTGGAACGCCATAACCAAGTGGTTGGAATAGTGCTCAGGAACATCTGTGCTGACTGGAGATCTGACAGTCAAAGTGAGAGACTTCACTAAGGGTGCTGGAGAATGACAAGGCTAACAAACCACAGAAAGATGTAGCAATCCCAAGATATTCTAATGTCAAGAAGAAGGAACACAAGAAGCTAAAGACAGCACATACGTGACAGGTTCAACTGTGCTTTTAAAATCCTCCCATCTTACTGCAACTTCCCATTGGCTCCTTAAATCTGTGTTACTGGGAAACCTTCAAAATGTGAAGAAAAAAACAGCAAGAGCTAATGAGAGAGAGACTTCCAGCTGTTAGCATTTCGTTAGATTGCAAAATAACGTTAGCTATGATGACATAATGTTATAAATGGTCAAATAACCAAAATTATTTTTCAGTCTTACTTGTGAAAGGTAATCCCACGTTATAAAAAATATTGTCATAGCTGCTCGCTTTGTGGTTACTCCTGTTGGCTCTTAGACAGAGAGATCTGTCCAACATGACGGCGACGCCAGATGCGCTCCAACAGGTAATGAGGCGTCTATGTATTTATATTTGTGCAATATCGATCGATCAGAACCAGATAAGCCAGTCAGACCCATCAGCCATGGAGACTTATGTATTGTTTCAAAGATCAAACCGTTGTTAAACAAGTCCTCGATCAAAATAGTGTGTAGTGCTAGTGCCGCCATAGCCAATACATTAAACTGCTGCAAAGAGCCACTTCCGGGTCACCTAAATCAGACTGTCAAGAATTTGCACAGACCAGCCAAAGAAACACTGAATAGGTTCAAAAAAGCTTCTTAATTTATTACAAAATGTCAGGAAAAAAGTTTCAAAATAATGAATTGGGTCTAACACAAAAGTGAATACAACAGACCTTAACCCAGGCAGCAACCCACACAGCTCGAGCACAAAAAACTGACCTCCTAAACAAGACATGAGGGAAACTTAAATAGTGGCTGATCAGACCACTGCTGACACACAAGGGGTAAATAATTAACAAACTAACATACAAAAACTTAATACTGGTCAGAAATACTAACAACTTAAATAAAACAAATACTACTACACAAAACTAGTGACCCATAACAGAACTAGGTGACCCACAACAGAAGAAAACTAAACAAGTAATAAATAAATTTCCCCTCCCCTTACAAATGAATGGTATGGCCCACTGAAAAGATTATGCCATATAAGGAGAAGAAAAGTGGCTGGGATTCTTCTTTGTGGCACCCCAGCAGCAACTCCAAAGGAAACTGGTAACTCAAACAAAAAGAAAGTTAATCTGTTGCATATCAAAAACAATATAGCCAACTGACAAATAAAGTTAACTAAATGTGTGCACTGCAAATAGTTAACTAAAGAGTCAGGCTAAAAACAAGTTTAATTGAAAATGAAAATCTAAAACTACCTAATCTTTAATATGTAAACTCACAATAATGAAAACCAAAAAGAATAAAACAGTTACCATTATCTTTAGTGTGTGTGACAGCAGGAAGAGCTGTCACACAGACCAATTAAATATTAAAATCAAATTCTGTCCTGTTGCCCATTTTCCATTTTGTTTTTGATCTGAGCCTAAAAGTAAAATATGAAAAAACAGGTGTTTTTTTATATATATTTTTCTTGTTGTAATAAAAACAAAATACCAAGTGAATTTTTCATTATTTGATTATTTTGATTGCCAATTGAAAATGGAAAGAATGAATGATACATGGATTCTCCTGATCTGTCCCAGACTCTTTTTAAAATATATATATATATATATATATATATATATATATATATATATATATATATATATATTTTATTTCCATCTCTGCCTTTGAGATTCACCTTCTGTCATCTCTTGGTCTGAACTTCCAAGAGAAGCTGCTCCACGTTCAAAAATCGCCTCATTTGTTGACTCAAACACAGTAAAACTGACTAAAGTTAACACTAAACACACCACACTAGACCCAAACTAACTATAAAATTCAAACAGAATTAAAGCTGCAAACAGCATTGGGCGGCCCTCACAGCTCAGCGCCGCTCCGGCCTTGTGGCGACTGTGGGAGCTCCAGCGACCGCCACCCACGCTCTTGCGCATTTCTCGCGTGGTCCACTAGGTGGAGCTTTTGGCAAACTTTCGAAATTGCCTTTAGTCTGCATTAGGATGAGTCTGGCGACAAAGTCTTAAAATTTTGGCAGAGATCCGATCTTCCAAACAGGAGCTATCATCACTTCCTGTTTTGTGGCGAAGGACTGGCGAGGACTTTCTGTAGGCTTATGAATGTGTCATGTGTGGTTATCAAGAGTTAGTGGATACAGTTTCAATCTTTTATCATACACAGAGAAACCTGCAGAAGTCACCCACTAATCCTCAGTTTCTTCTCTGACAAACGGCGAGGGATTGCAGTATGCCATTCTGTCACACCAACATGTTCCAGCCACTAGCCAGTGTTCAGAGAATAATGCAGCATCATGTTGTTCTATGTTATTTGACATAGTTTTCAGCCTATAAGAATGTTATGGCCAGTGGCCATGTGTGTGGGTTTTTCTTTTCTTTTTCCTTCCTCCTCATGGTACAGTCCGCTGAGTCAGCAGGCTCCGCTGTGGGACCATTGGATGCAGACCTTCCAGTCTCTCCTTCGTCTCTCACCCTCTGACTGAGCCGGGACATATCAATGAATCATAAAGTAAAATAAAGTATAATAAATGCAATGTTTATGTGCATTTTTTTCAAGCACTTTTAAAAGAAATGAATGTGTTTTTATCTAGAGAGCAAAATCCATTTCATTATTGGAGGGGTCATTAAACAAGAAATATTCTTGAGAACAATTTTTGGAGGGTTGGCAAAGTTGCAGTGAAATGTAATGTATAACATACAGATGGAACATTATCAGAACTGCATAGAGTTTACTGAATTATCGGTAATTATATTGATTTAAATGGCAAGGCTAAAATGTATTTAATATTTAACTAATGGTAATATTAATCAATAAAATTGTGTCCCTTATTAGTTCCAAATCTCATATATGAAAGGTTTTTAATGTGTTCAGTCACATTTCCACCAGCTCTGGAGGGAACGCACCGATGCAGGTATTGTAGAGGTGATATTTTTCATTTGTTCAATAGTTACTGTAGTTATAGGTCTAAATTGTGGTTGATGTGAGTTTTTAGTAATCTAAAAAAATTTTCAGTAAGTAATAGATGACTAATTTCTAGAAGATGGCAGCCTTTTCTGACAAGAACTCAGGAAATATTTGTCCAAGAGCGAGACCAAAACCAGACACGGAGGCGAAGATAAGGTAAGTGAGTTTATTTACAGGTGTGACTATATGTACAGTGAGCCAGGTTCCGGAACGGTCTGAAACACAAGAGGAGCAGGGTGAGTCTCGAGTACCAATCTGATATGTGGAGTCTGGCTGAGCGAGTAAACAATGTCTCTGTATCTTACAGATCCGAGAGGCGTCCAACTGCGTGGAGGAAGGTGAGGAAGAAGTCCCAGGTGATCCAGTTGCTGATGAGTCGGTATCCAGTCCAGGTAAGTGTCCAGCGGTCCAGGTAAGTTCCCGAGCAGTAGGTACGTCTCTACGTGGCAAAAATCTGAACATAGGAAACTTAGTTAGCGAAGCAGGAACAATAATGATTAGATCCTGTGGCTGAGAATCTAACCCAAGAGGCTTGATGCTCCAGCGAAAGTCTGGTCTCAGCTGGAGGCTTAAATGCTGGCAGGTCTCATCACCGGAATCAGGATCACCTGTGGAGCAAGGGTTAGAGGAGCCGCCCCAAGGTGGAGCTAGCTCCAGATCCTCACATTTTCTCCATTCAAATTCCTGTCCTTTACCGATAGCGATGCAGGGTCGGTGAAGGTGAACGCTCAGGTTGCCTGCGTAAGTCTACTTTTTTTATACTTTCCTTGGAGGTAATGACACTTTGTTACTTTACATGGTGTGTTCTCAGTGATTTAAGTGGGCCGGTTAGTTACTTTTAAAATTTACCCCTCACCGTACCAGGACTTATTTCTAGCTTTCAGTGTGTGTAACAGCTGTTACGTCAGTCTGCCATTCTCCATCACTGCTCCCCTAAAGACCTGGACACAGAAGCAGCAAAAACCAAACCGCGTTTGTTCGCTCTTGGTTAACAAGTGGCACGCTCTGTTCACACACACAGGAACTACAGCAGTCCGTCAAGTTTTATTACAACAGAAACCGGAGGCAGACTAATAACATGAGAAGCTAAATAGGACAAAACAATAAATCAAAGAAAGGCTAAAACTAATCTAAGAAAACAGAAACACACAAAGAACAAAATGCAACATTAAATTAAGAAGTGAAATACAAAGGGAAAAACATATTTGGCCAGACCCTTTGATCAGCAATTATTACAGCAGACTGAACAAAATATGGCAAGATCATAGCTGAAATAAAAACACAGTAGATCTTGATAGGAAAAAATATTCAGAAGGTGGAGCATAACAATAAACTTTGAAAATAGATCCAGAAATGTATTCAACTTAGAATAGCACTTCAAAAGTATCCCTTAAAAAAAGTGAAAGTAATAAACAAGTATTTGGTAAAATGGCTAATACTGAGTAACTGATCACAATGTTTGAGTTACTATTTAAAAATAATGTCATCAGACAGAAAATATAAAGTTATGTGCAGAGTTTGGCATTTTATAGACTAGAATGTAAATAGTGTTTTTTAATGTTATTTTTCATTTCCATGTTATCACCATGAGGCTTGAAGTTTTGAATTGAATTTTACACACATTCCCAAATTGGCTTTGATCTTTGTAATTTCTGTACAATAAAACTACTGAGTTATAGATCGATATACAGATCTATATAAGAACTTATCAATGTATTAGTCCCATATTTATATGACATTAGGTAAAGTACAGGCACTTATTTTTTTTCCCTCTTAAAGTGCTGTGTCTTCTTGTTGCTAAGTATCTTGCAGTAGAAAAGATAGTAATGGTATTTTTATTTATTTTTTGCTCAGTTTTTTTCAGGTAATATATGCTAAATATACCATAATTGTTGACTAATGCAGACAAACTAAATAGAAAGAATTGTATTACAATGGATATAGTTCTTGTGTTCAGTGTTTTAACATAATTTTGTGTCATTTCAATGAATTAGTTAAATCAAAGATAAGGCAACAATGTACTAATAAATTGACAATATAATGCATAGTATCAATTCGAAAAATATATAATTTTTGTACAAATTTAGAGATAATAACTCTTCAGTATATGTTTCAAATACACTTTAGATAATACAGAAATAATGATAAAATTGTTTCTATACAATGAATTACATGGTTGCTTTCGTCTTATGGTAAAACAGGATATATACAACTGGAACTGTGTAACAGAGTTATTGGTATTTACCTGTATATGAAATGTAGTGGTATCGTGGAAAAGCATTGATAAGATATATGTTTACATTTCTCATCATTGGATTAATAAAGTGAATAATGGAATAGCAGGCCATGGGATGTTTTGATCAAGTAATAGTATTTGTAACCTTGTAATGATACAGATCAAGGTTTGTTTAAAAACTTATCTTTCCTTAAATTTTATATATATTTATTTAATTTTTAACTATATATATATATATATATATATATATATATATATATATGTATAAACTGGAGACGAGAAATTGGAGAAATACCAGGGCCTCAGAGAGGAACTGGAAAAGGCCTGGAAGGTAAAGACCACAGTGGTGCCTGTGGTCATCGGGGCCCTAGGGGCAGTTACCCCCAAACTGGAGCAGTGGCTACAACAGATCCCAGGAACAACATCAGACATCTCAGTCCAGAAATGTGCAGTTCTAGGCACAGCCAAGATACTGCGCAGAACCCTCAAGCTCCCAGGCCTCTGGTAGAGGACCCGAGCTCAGAGGATGAAAAAGAAAGAGACCACCCGCAGAGGGTGAGAAGGGAAATTTTATTTTGCGTATAGTTGTAAATTAGTACATAGTATGGTGCAGAACTATGTAACAACAATAGTATTTTAGCTGCCTTTTTGGACAATGATGTTTAAATAGCGTGGTTTATTAAAAAAATGTGTTAAAACTCAATATGAAAATCTTTAAAAGTATTTTAGATGTTAAAGAAATAATTTTACTCTTCAACTTGCCAATGTATCAAATGAAGGTCATGACTCATTTGAATTGCATTGTTGCTGAAATGTTTGTTCCTTTTCCGTCCCCAGTAAATTACATATATAAATGTGCATAAAATATAACTGTAAAATACATTTTATTATTAAGCATATTGTCTTGTACATTGACCTAATTGAAAATTGAATATATATAATAAAAACAATAATAAAAACTACCAGGAACACTGAAAATTTAGTCTATGTTACCTGTCCCCGCTCTTTAACTATCCACTTTACCATGAAATATAATAATTAAAATCCTTCACAGATGTAATTTTTTTGCAATTTCTGTGTGACTCCAAATCCCATCTATGCTTTAAAAACATTTTTTTCAAAATAATTCTATAATTTTTTAAACAAAATACACATTTTAATTGTGTCCCTAAGTTTTCACTCAGTCCTGTTACCGTAACACATTACCCCATATAAAAATTTGGAACATCCCACAAGTCACATGTTCAACAAGAAGTTGCATCAGTTGGATCTTCTGAAGGCCATGGGCAGACCAAAAGTAAGTTCCCTCTCTTTTTTGTTGTATATTTGATCATATTTAATTATCTCAATGTTCTGTCCTGTTACCTAAAATAACTCTTAGATGTTATTAGTTTATTTCTAAAATAAAAGTTTCCTTGTGCTATTAACATAGCTGCCTTGTTTTCATGTTCATGTTTTTGCTAATTCTATGTTAAAAACTCAGTCGGGTTACTGTCAGTCCTGTTAGTCATAAAGAGTAACATGACCGAGTGCCAGTAATAGTAAACCTCTGGTTTGTTGATTTATTAGTGTTAATATTAGTCAGTGTAATACTATTCACCTTTTTTTAAGATTTGCAGTTGAAATTACTGAAGTTGTTGAGATTTAAGATCATTTTTATAACGTGAATACCATATTTACAGGGTAACAATCCACCACTAAGAGCCGCAGAAAAGCAGCGACGCTATCGTGCACAACGTGATGGTGACACAGAGAGGAGAGAAATATATTTAGAGAAGGAACGAGAGAAAATACAGGGAGTACCTAGAATCAGGCAAGAAGAAAAGGATCAATAATCTAAGTGAGAGAGAAAAGCGCAGACGATGCAAAAAGTGGAGGGAAACATACAATACAATCAAAAACAGGAAAGAAGCTCTACAACACCTCATCACTTCTCCACACAGTCCCCAGCTATCACCAGGGCAAGCTGCAGATCCACAACCAAGCACTTCCAGGTGTAGTTTATGAAATGGGTCAAATGTCAAAGAAAATGTGCAAGGGAGGCAATAAGGGCGTGTGTGTTTGTTACAATGTAATAAAGCGTTGTGCATAAAGTTGTAAACCTTGAAAACAGAAAAACTGAGCAGAAATAAGCTCAAATTGCCAACAAAATAGTGTTAGGTAGCTTTCATTCAACATCTCTGCTAGGTACCCATTGTATAAATACATTAAGTTATTTTTTCATCCAGAGACTAGTACTCTGATCCAAACTTGACTGAACATAGTGTGTGGATCATGCACATGATTTGTGCATGTAATGGAGGAATGACCAGTGCAGGGGAAGAGTTTCCAACTTTGCAAATTTTTAGTTTGTTTCAGTTCATTTCTATGGAAAGTTTCTAACTTTGAATTTTGCAACCTTGGGCAACAACTAAATATTAAAATGTATTTAGAAAGTAGATAATAGAAATGGACATGATTGCATTACAGTATGAAATTCTACCTATATAGTCAGAGATAATGTAACTGTACATTTTATTAACTGCAATATGTTATTTAATATGATGCACATGTTTGTTTTAGGCAACGTCATGAAGTGCAGAGAAGACGAAAAAGACAAAAGAATCTTCAGAAGCAAATTCAAGAATTACAGATTCGGTTAAAGAAACCTATGGGCGGCGCTACTAACCCTTCCTTTCTCAGCTGTTCCTGATTCCATTGATGAGCTGATCCAGTATTTAAGCCTCCAGCTGGTTCCAGACCATCGCTGGAGCATCAAACCTCACTGGTTAGACTCTTAGCCACAGGTTCTAACCTCAAGTTGGTGACTTTGATAAATTGTTGTATTTGCTCTTCGACTCAGGTTGCTGCCTTGCCTAGACGGTCACTCCCCAACAGGAATTTACCTGGATTACCACTGGATTACTTACCTTGCCGGACTGCTGGATCACTTACCTCCTGGATCATCTTGGAAACCTTCGTCACCTCCTCGATGCCACAAACGCCTTCTACTCCTGTAAGAAAGAAAGAGACATTATTCACACATTCATCTGTTCTCAACGCTAAAACCAAGACTTGTACCCGAGACTCACCTTGCTCCTTTTTTGCCTTCCAGACTGCTCCTGACTACCACCACTGTAGATACCCGCACCTTGTAAATAAAACCACTTACCTTAAGCTTTGTCTCCGTGTCTGGTTTTGGCTTCGCTCCTTGGACAGAAAACCTGGTTTATGTCAGTATGCTTCAGCCATAACCAGTCCTGAGCGTTGCCGTCTCCAGTCACAACGAGAAGCAGCCAGTCCAAATTTAGCCTTAAGTGTTTTTCCGGTAGTTAAATTGTTTTCTCTCCTCCACCGTCAGAATCAAGTCAGTTACGTGGGCTTATGTGGGTGAAGAGAGCCAACCAGGAAATAGCGGAATCTTCCTCCCGATCCAAAAGCACCAAAGCGGCTTCGTCACTGGCCCGCCACGAATCTATGATTAACGCTCTGTGCGAAAGACAACAGTCAGAAATGGGACGCCTAGACCAGCTAACTATTCTCACCCAAGAAATTCATCAAAAACTATCGTCGCTAGTACCCAACATGTCGGACTCCTCTTCCACTTCCGCCCCGACAGCTGCGTCACTTCCGGTTCCAACTTCCGGCCATTTCTGTGAGGTTCCCTCTCCAACTCCAGAACTTTTCTCTGGCGAAATTGGTAAATGTGCAGGGTTACTTTTGCAATGTTCGCTAGTTTTTGCTTGCTCTCGGCAATCCTTCTTCGACGACGCTTCAAAGATCTCCTACATAATTGGGCTACTTAGAGATAAGGCTTTAAGATGGGCGGAAGCTAAGTATAGCTTCCGTGCTATCAGGCAAACCCCTTTCGAGCAATTCATCGAAGATATTGAACAGACATTTGGTGTCAGATACAATGAAACAGAAATAACAAGAAAAGTATGGAACTTAAAACAGGGTCAGCGTTCTGTTGCCCAATTTGCTATTGATTTTCGCACTTTGGCAGCTACTTCGGGGTGGAATGAACCAGCTCTAAAGGGAGTTTTTATCCACGCACTACAAGATCCGATCAAGGATCAACCTCACTCCCTGGAGGAGCTCATCTCACTAACTATTCGTTTGGACAACCGCCTATGGGAGAGACAACGGGAAAAGGGCAGTCGGATTTCCACCACTGGGCACCTCAGAGACGGAGCCAAGTACCCAAGGACCTGAGCTGGAACCTATGCAGGTGGGGCGAGCTAGGTTAAGTTCAGAGGAGAGGTTGAAACGACTAGAAGCTAGAGAATGTTTCTATTGTGGGGATAAGAGTCATTTCCGGGCAAGATGTCCTTTTTTAAAAGGGCAAGCTCACTAGACGTCCGAGGGGTACTAGTGAGTAGTCTCTCTCAATCCATCGGATCCCGTTTTTTTCCTTCACTCCACTATCATCAATCACCAAAGTAAGATTTCTGTTCATGCTTTAGTAGACTCAGGGGCTGAACAGAATCTTGTTTCTGAGGATCTGGTCCACCAATTGCAGCTCCAACCGGAGCTCCTGTCCTCACCGCTCCCCGTGATGGACATTTCCGGTCAGGTGATTACACGAATCAGGTATCAGGTGACCAACCTTCAGTTTGTCACCTCTGGGAATCATAGGGAGTCAGGTGATTTTTTGGTTTTCTCATCTCCCTCCACTCAAATGATTTTAGGTTTTCCCTGGCTAAAGAAACATAACCCTGTCATTAATTGGTCAGAAAAAAGAATTGAGTTCTGGAGCAAATTTTGTCTACAGACCTGCCTTCAATCAGCCCTGCCAGTGTTAACAGCCAAAAGGGAAGTAGATCACGAGGTCGACCTTACAAAGGTTCCTCCCGAGTATCATGACCTCGCCTCTGTGTTTAGCAAATCCAAAGCCCTATCCTTGCCACCCCACAGACCATACGATTGTTCCATAGAACTCCTCCCCGGTGCTCCTCTCCCGTCCAGTCGACTGTTTAACCTCTCCGGACCAGAGCGAGAGTCCATGAGGACATACATCGAGGACTCTCTCTCATCTGGCATCATCCGCCCCTCAACGTCCCCTCTCAGCGCAGGATTCTTCTTTGTGGATAAAAAAGATAAAAGTCTCCGTCCCTGTATCGACTACCGAGGACTCAACCAGATCACTGTCAAAAACAAAAACCCATTACCTTTGATAGATTCCGTTCATCAACAGCTCCACTCTGCAGCCATATTCACAAAATTGGATCTTCGTAATGCTTACCATTTGGTAAGAGTTAGGGAGGGGGACGAGTGGAAAACTGCTTTCAAGACTCCACTCGGCCACTTTGAATACTTGGTCGTGCCATTCGGACTCACCAATGCACCAGCAGTATTCCAATCATTAATCAATGACATCCTAAGAGACTTTTTGAACATCTCTGTGTTTGTTTACCTCGATGATATTTTGATCTATTAGCAGTCGAGAAATCAGTTTTGGAGATGCCCAATGATGTACCAACAGTGGCATCCACCATTAGGATGCATCAGGCAGTGACCCTAGCCCGGGGGTCGGCAACCCGCGACTCTAGAGCCGCATGCGGCTCTTTGGCGCTGCCCTAGCGGCTACCTGGAGCTTTTTCAAAAATGTTTGAAAATGGAAAAAGATGGGGGAGAGAAATATATTGTTTGTTTTAATATATGCCTCTTTTACACGGACCCTAATTCAGAAGTCCCGCTCTACTCCGCTCTACTCGGCTTGGCTCGATAAAGACTGCATCGTGTCTCCACCGGCCAGTTTGGTCTGTAGCAGAGGAACGCCTCCTCGTGTTGCAGGGGGTGGGGCCGCGGCGCCGGGGGGTGCGCTACCGAAACTTTGCGCAAGTTGTGTCAACAACGAAAGCGCTATGGACAACGTTGGCCCTGTGTTGTTGCCGTTTTTTAAACTTATGGGGATTCTCCTGAGACTTCAGGAAGAGTGGCACAGTGGAAGAAATGCTCTGGATGCTGTGATTGTTGCGCGGAGTAGGACAGCTGTTATCTGCCAGAGATTTCAGGCTTTACAGCGCCTTCAGCTGGGGGACAGACGGCATAAATGTGCATGCTTATATGAAGACTTTTTAGAAATAAATATTGAATTTTTGACCATGTAGTCAAAGGTTTCTTTAAAATAAGCACTATCTTGAAGTAAAATTAAAGGAATTAGTTGACATGCTTTTTATCATTCTTTTTAAATGTCAATTGAGTTTTGGTAACAGGACAGAGAAATATGTAACCCTCCTCGAATTATAAACCTTGTAAAAAATTAAATAAATCTGACTAAGATTGACCAATACCTGTTTTGAATAAGTAAATATATGTGTTATTAGATTCAGAGTTGAAAAACAATAAAAAATACATTTTAATTTTGAAGAGTTACAACAAGCAAATGGCACCCATTCGGTAGAATATTGTAGAAATATTGACTAACAGTGGCCTCATTTATATAGGTTATTTGAAATGTAATAGCATGGAGCATTGTTACATTAAATGATATGATAATTTCACAATTAGTAAAAAGTCATAAAAACCTCTGACAATTGATTTATCTGTATATTATTGATGTTTTTTTCATGAAAATGTTTGAGGATATATTACATATTTTTAAATATAGTTCCACTTTTTCTGTTTACAGTACCTTATAGGAGATGAGAGGTTGACTCGGGAGGAGGCCCACAACAAGTGTTGTGAGGCCTTCCACTGAGTGTTCAAAGTGATAAAAAAGAGGGACAGGCAGAAGAAAGCCCTGGAGCAGAAGGTCCAGGTGTTCGCCAACCAGGTGAAGGTGGCCAAGGAGAAGTTGGCAGCAGCAATGGAGAAAATGGAGGTGATCCAGGCCACAAATACATTCTGCTCTGATGGTATGTGTTGTGGTAATGTATTGATGTTGCTGTTATTTCTGGATACTTTTTATGTCTTTTGCGTACAATTTCTATTGAAATCCTCTAGATTTTGAGGTATCTGGGATACATCTGTGCTGAGCTGCGATGGGGCCTGAGTTCCAAGTTGAGACATTGCCTTTGGGTAAAATCCCTTTTCAGGAAGTGGATTGTGGGCTTCTCAGCTCACATTGTTGAAAACAACTGTACGGAAGACATATATGGAGGTGTTATCTGCTGCACAGCTCAAGACTCCGGCTTATCACCATAAAGGGAATCGAATGTACACTGTTAAGCCCGTCCCAGTGGGATGTGTGTGTGTGTGTTATTCTACAGCTGGGTGTGGTAAATGTTTATAGAAAGAATCAGCCCCAAGAAGAATGGGGGATTTCACTGATTGGGCCAGAAATCTCAATTCTTTGCTCTATATTTTGAAATCAATTTATTTTATGATTGAATATTCCAAGTATTCTTGAAATATCTTGTTTTAATTACCACCAATCTTTAATTTCTTTTTTTTATTTCCTTCTTTTTTTGATTTTTTTTATTTAATTCTATGCATCAAACCAGCTTTCAATCTTTCTATTCAGCTATTTTTCTTAGCCGTTTTGCTTATTTTAAACACTTTTATTCATGTTTCACTAGACCATACCAAACAATTTTAAACCATGTAACCATTCTTACCTCTTCTATTTCCTATTTTATTACTACTTCTATTTTTTAATCTAATCTTATCTATTGTCTTTATTTTTACCTTTTTTCTGACAGTTTTGAATCCATTCAGACCAAATTTCACTAAGTACCGACCCCAAAGAGCCGGATTTACAACAAGCTCATTCACTCAACATTTTATCAGCCATTATATTTTAAACACGTGATCTCAGAGTTTGTGAATGTTGCAATACATAATTTTAAGATCTGACCAAGAAGCTTCTACAGGTGCTGGTCATAAAATTAGAATATCATGAAAAAGTAGATTGATTTCAGTAATTCCATTTAAAAAGGGAAACTTGTATATTATATTCATACATTACATACAAACTCATATATTTCAAATGTTTATTTCGTTTAATTTTGATGATTACAAATGACAACAAATGAAAATCTCAAATTCATCATATCAGAAAATTAGAATCTTGTG